>NW_011889495.1:296631-339011 GCF_000151845.1 Pteropus vampyrus | reverse complement strand
ATTCAATGTCAGGGTAGTAGAGAGAGCAGTAGGGTTTGGGGGCAAGAGATGGGTCAAAGACGATGCTTGGGGTTTTTGCTGGAGCTCCTGGATAGATTAGGGATGGCTTTTACTGAGGAGAGAAAGACTAGAATAAGGAACGTCAGGGGAGGGGAAGGTTGTTTGAAATCAAAACACTTCACCTGTAAAATCTCCCTGAAGTGACTGAGAGTGTGAGACAATTACAGCGCTCGCGCGCTCTCTCTCTCTCTCTCTCTCTCTCTCTCTCTCTCTCTCTCTCTTAATTTCTAGTAGTTTTAATAGTATATCTACCTAAGGTAGGCTTTGTATCATCCATGCAGGAAGAAAAAGAATAACCCAGTCATCTAAAATTGATATGCTAGTGTAAAGGGTAGAGGCATAATGTGGTAATTGCCATCTATTTATAGTTTAAAATTTTCAAGTTTATCATTCAAGGGCTAGTTTTTCCTTATTAGGTAGTTTGACTCTAAGTAGGGGGAAAACGTCAGTGAGATTCATGTCATCTTTCTTGGCTCTGGGATTTATTTACCAGTCCTCCTGAGATGAAACTTTGATTTTTTTTTCAGACTTTCCCCTATCTGTGTAAATAAAACTTACTTGAAAAAGACTAAATATAATCAAAACCATTCATTCAGCAAACTCAGAGTACCTACTGTGTGCTGGGTGTGATAGGGAAGCAAAGAAGCACAATTAGGGTCATACAGCTATCAGTCAAGTGAAGGAAACATGTTAATCCAATAATCGCAATAATTGCAAATTAATGTGACAATAATGTAGTTCTGTTATTGCAGATTTTTAAAAGAAATAAACTCCCATGTAGATTTAATATTTTGATGACAATTTTTTAATATCCTATCCTCGTTCTATTCCTACATCTAAACGAAAGTGCTTTGAACTTCTTTTAGAGTTGTATTCACCAAGTTTTAGATAAGTTGTGCATCCAAGTGATTGTTGATCATTTCCTTGAGTTGTTCTCACAGCTTTCATAGTCTAAACTGCATGAACACATAAAAGGCATTTGGTAGCACACTCTGTTAAAATATCTATTACCAAAGATGTAAATCATCTTGGTGGCTTAAAGCCATGTTCAGGATGTAGAGTCCAAGGTGATTGGCCAAGTTTTTGACATCATTCTTCCTCCCTTATAGGTAAGGTACACTGTGACCCATTGGCCTTCTGGACCCACTTGGGTGCCATTCCCTTTCCTCTTGTGTGTTTTTTTTTTCTGTATGTAAACATGAAACACAACTCCAGTCCAAGTGACTTGTCTTCCACTTGCATTAAATGGTCTGTAAAAATACCGAATGTGGTGCTCTCTGCTCTCCACTCCTCTGTATCTGGCCAGTGTAAAACCCATGCCTGAGCCAAAGTGACCAAGAACTTCTCAACAACTGCCAGCCCATGGCCAAAGAAGAGAACATTCCACAGCCCCTCCATACCAAGCCACTTGTGCTAAAATTTTTTCCCAGATAATTTATTGAATTGGCTCTGCCAAAGGCCAAGTTTTTCTTGCCTATATAAAACTCTAGATCATAGAACCCTACTACTGTAAAGGATCTTTCATTACCTAGACCTAGCTACAAATGAGGGAAAGGGACTTACTGCAGGTTATGTAGCAATGTAGTGATAGATAACATTAAAGCACAGCTCCCCTGTCTCCTGGTCCTGTGCTCATCTTCTTGAGCCACGCTGATGATAACCTCACAAAGCACTTCGGTTTTTAGTTCTAGTGTGGCAAATGAATGAGTTTTTCCAGCTAAAGAGTGATTCATTTACAGTCTTAACCGATAATCCTTAAGAGTTCATCATAGCTGATTGTATTTCTTTTGCAAATTCCAGTTTCATTGGTTTTAGTTGTCCTCATCTGTCAGAATTCCAGGTCCCTATGAATAGTCCCTCCAAAATTCAAGTTCATTCTATAGCCGAATAGCACACATGAGCCCAAGTAAATAGGCTGCTTCTTTCCTTCTTGACTTAGAGAGTAGGGCAGCTCTGTTTGCCTGGACTGAAGGAACTATAAAGTATAAAGAAATACTTTATTCACTTTACTTTAAGAAAGAGTGCATATTTATGCTAATCAAAGCCTATAATATTATCCATGGGAAAATGATGTCAGATTAAAAATGAATTAAACTAAAATTTACGTTATGGTCATATATTCTTAATTTACAATTTTCACATCTAAAGTAATTTTTCTAACTATCATTAAGCCCTTATGGTATGATTATAGCAATATTTGAATCAGGGAGTCACTAATCTAGATAATTTTAATACTTATTCTTCAGAAGAAAAAAATTACAATATCAGATACTCTTCACCCTATTCCTCTGATACAATCAAAACACAAGATAAACTGTTTCAAAGCAGAGCATAGCATTCTCAGCAATTTGATTCTCTTATGTCAAAAATAGTTATCTCAGTGTTCAAGAAAAGGAAAACTGTATCTATTCCTCCATTGCCTTGCCTACCCAACATGGTCAAACACATTTCCATCACCTCAGAATGTACTTGGAGGCCTCAGAAAGACACCTCATTGACTTAACATAAAGAACTTCCCAGCTGTGCCCATATCTCATTTGCAATTGTTATAAGTGGCCTCAAGCACATGCCATCCAGAGACTGTTTTCTTAAAAAGCTTTATACTCCATCCCATTTGGCACTTTTAAGAGCCCCAGGGCCTTCTTCTAGGACTTTTATTATTTTGCTCTGCCTGTTTTTTTTTTTTAATGTGTTCCAATTTTCAATTATGATTTTATTTTTAAGTAAGGGTGAATGCCATTCATAATTTTCCCAAGACAACAATTATATAACATCCTGGAGTATTTCCAAAGGCTTTTTTTCTAAGTATATTTTCTTAACTGTGATAACTTTTCATGGGCAATGTTAAGCAAAATTAACCAGAGATATTGAATGTAGCATTTAACTAGTTAATTAAACTAGGGACACTCAGTGTTAAGAAAAATTCTCCCTGAGAAAGAATATGTAAATGAAGCATGAACCTGCTAGATATGAGAGTAATACACTGGGTTTTATATATGCTAGTGATTATAGTGTCTGCTACTAGAAGCCTGAAGCCAGCATTTACATACTTTATGTGTGTAACTTTCATATGCTCCTAAATGGTAAATGATCTATTGTGGAGAATTGCACAACCCAAATGTGTTATTCTGAGAAAAAGGGAATTAAAATTAGGAACTATTAAGAGAGGCACATGTGCTGGGATTATCAATCAGAAAAGTTTTCTTTAAAAAACATAGAGGATTTCAGGGTAAAAATAACAAGAAGTTAGAACATTGAAAAAGTTCAGAGGCACTGGCTATGGCTGTGCACCCTGGGGAGAAAGCGGTCCTAGAGACGTGTTTGTGGCTGGAAGAGAATCCTGAGATGCCATTTCACTGGACATTGATTGTCTGCAAGAAAAGCAATTTTACTTGGCACAAAGGAATTGAATTAAGGTCTGGGGAAAAGGAGTGGTCAGGGAGGAACCTGTGACTAAGGAATCAGATAGAAATAGCTCTAGATTACTTTCTGAATACAAGTTAGAACAAGCTGATAAAGATAGCGTGAGGGGCATAAAATAGTGACTCAAAGATTATGGCTAAGGGAGTAGCCAGCAGCCTGTATATGGAAAATTAATGTAGTGGAGAAGAATAAGAGATTTTAGTAGACTGTGAATTCATCATGAGTCCACATTATAAAGTTGTCACTAAAAGTATCACGTGAATAATACTCCACTTTAGTTAGCAGCCTGTGGCCGAGGTCCCATTGACGTCTCTGGCCTCTGTTTTGTCCACAGTGCTGCTGGGAAATTCTTTTATGTGTCCTACTTGCTCAGTCTCATTCTCTGCAACTCTTACTTCACTGTCTCCTCAATAATAATGACAATGAACAGCAGCAGTAAGTAACATTTATTGAGTGCTTACTATGTACCAGGCACTGTTTTTAACAGGCATTAACTCCGATTCCTCACTATAAGATGGGAATCATTATTTATCTCCATTTTACAGAAGATAAAAACAGACCCAGGGTCATGCTGCTAGGTAGGAAGCAGAGGAATTGGAATAGGAACCCCAGCACTCTGGCTTCAGAGTCTAAGCTCTATTGAATAGTGCCCCAATTGCTGGATTCTACCTTTGCTAGGCCCCATTTCAGCAGATAACCTTGTGTGCTACTTCATTGAGAAAGCTGAGACTCTGGAGCCTTAATGCCTCAACTTCCCGTTCTTATACTTACTATCTGGCTCTTTTTCCCCATCTGCCCATCACAAGGGAAGCAGTAACCTTCTGTCCTACTTGAGGTTCCTCCCTCCACCTGGGCATTAATCCCATCCCATCCTGTCACTACCAGGATCAAGACCATGCCCCATTGATTCCCAACCCCCCTACCCCCCACATTCTCCTTTCTCTTCCTTCTTTAGTTCTAGGAAGAATTATGTCTTCAATTTTTTAAAAAGCACTCCCAAATCTCTTGCTTTTACCCTACGCCTCTACGTTTCCTTGGAGTAGAATCTTGATCATCTTTGTACCTCTAGGAAAGGTGTTAAATAAAGTAAGTAAATCTGCATTGGATAAAGATTATTTAGAACAAGGTTCCCCTCAGCTCTGTGTTATTTGGAGCATTCCTATTGTGTTTTATTCTGGAGGTATAATTTGAGTAATACAGATAATTGCATGTTCCTAGAAGAGATGGAACATACCACATGGAGATGGGGGCAGTGGAAAGGAATTGGATAGTTTAGCCTAGACAGAAGAAGACAAGACTTGATGGAAAAAAATATGTTTGAAGTGTGAAAGGCTGACATGTGGAAGAAGGATTAATCTTATTCTTTGTATCTCCTAAGTGCATAGCTAAGATCCGTAAGTGGAAGCTACAAGGAAAGGGATTTTATTTTTAATAGCGAAGCTATGCAACAGAGATTGGTCTGCCTGGAGAGAAGTAGTGAGTATCTTGTCACTGGAAGGGTTGCTTAAATGGTCACATGACGGGTGATTTTAGAAGAGGCTTGAGCTCAAGGTGTGTTGTTGATTATACAGCTTTTAAGGTCTGTTCTAATCTTAAATTCTGGAAGAACTCGATTTTTTAGCCCAGTGCTTTCAAACCAGGTTGTACAGTAGAAACACCTGGGGAATTTTCAGAAAAAAATACTCGGTATTTGTGCCTATCCTAGGTCAGTTAAATCAGAATGTTTGGGCCAGGGCCTGGGCATTGGCATTTTTAAAAAGCTCTGCAGCTGATTGTAATGGTCAACCAAGTCTGAGAACCTCTGATTTAGCTGAATCAAGCTGAATTGAATAAGATGACAGTTCGCATTTTACTTATAGTGACTTACCGTAACTATAGCACTGGAGTTGTATGTAGGTCATTGTAAGTAAACATCATCACATATTGTACTTATGCCTGATTCAGACTCATATGTCTCGTCCTATTATTAAAATGTAGAAATAAAACTGAATTTCTAACTCACCATATGTGTTTGCTCAGCATGACGGATCTGATCTGTGGCTTTTTCTTAAAATGCAGGCAGGTGCGCACACGCACACACACACAGAGAAAGAAATTTCTTGTAGCAATTAGTAAATGAATGAAGTTGTTGTTGGTCTCCTCAGAATAATAAATTAGGTTTATGAATTTGGAAAGTTATTGCATTCCCTGTTTATAAGACAACCTAGGAGCTTTTCATTTGGATGTTGTTCTGAGCCCATGTTATCGAATGTTGATAGTGAAGCAGGAAGGAGTCTGTGGCAATGAAAGGAAATGCTTGACATTGGGTGTCACTTTTCTCGGGGCCGCTCAAAGAAAATAAACTCAATACCACTACAAATGTTGCAAATGTTTCTTTTTTAATTGTTATGTTATTCGTGCCTGTAAAAAAATGAGAACTGTTCTCCTATTTAATTTTCTACTCCCTTCTGTTTACTCTCTCATTAAAGCTATTGGTGTCAGTAACCAGAGGGAAACCACGGTAGTCTGGGACAAGTTAACTGGAGAGCCTCTCTACAATGCTGTAGGTAAGCTGTCGTGCATGGACGCCCAATGCAAGGCCTTTCTCCACTTGCAAGTGTGGTCATACTAAAATATCCGGCTTAAAAAGCATGCAGTCATGATTCCTATAGTCTGATGAGACGGGCAGAAGAGCCCTCTGAGAAATCTATTGTCATATATTTACCATTTTCAGATCTTTAGTCACAACCTTGAATTAACTCTTTCCCATTCTCTCCCCTTTTCCTGATTATTTCTATTATATAAATGGGTTGATGTTACCAGAACTGTTTTGTAGTCCCTGCTATTTCTGACACTTAAAAGAGATCTCACCTCTTCCCCTCAAAAATCAAATTTACAAATGTTTGTGGTTATCTCTCTGTAAAGCACTTATGTATTTGGTCTTCCCACCTAGGAATTTGAATTGACTTGTCTGAGGTTATGAAAATAAAATCTCGAACTTTTAGCTCCTTTTGCTACAAATTACGCTATTTCAGTAGGGTTCAAAAACTCAATATCTCAAATATACCACAATTAGTTATCGTGTCTTATGAAGTGTAAATGACCATAGGTATATTTTAGCATCCCTCTTAGTATAGGACAATTGAGCAGTGAATGACACTGTCACTTGCTAAAAGGAAAACTTTTTTCTAAATGTATAGTCACTAAAAGGTGTCATTCTGTCGCAACTAGCAAAGCCTAACTTTTTGTCAATAAAATAACAGGTTGTGGGGTGAGGAATGGAGAGAGAAATTGCTAGAAATAGGATGATGTATAGCGTGAGCTATTTTTACTTTACAGTGACTTTAGTAATATAGTACTTTAGTGTTGACTGGAAGAAACTGATTTTCAAGCAGAAAATATACTAAAAAAGGTACATTGTATGAGTACCATGAATCCTGTAGAAATAATCTTTATAAAAAATTAAGGTATATAATGTTATTGTTATTAGAAAGCATTTAGTATGTCTTCTGTATTTGTGATAAAAAAATTAAAGACTCAAAAAATGTCGAAGAATTGCAACCAGGGTCCTACTACACAAAAGTACATCTTTTAAATCTTTATTTTGTTCTCATCTTCATGAGCAGCTCATTTTGAATATAAGTAAAGTATCATATTACAATTTTAATGACTAGTACCTAAGAGAGTATTTTTTCACAGATCGATTTTAGCCAACTCCTGAACTAGTTAGGGTTTTACTTCTCCAACCCCCCAGTGAAAGGAAGGGCCTATTCAGCGGAAAAAGAAAGTTCCTGTTAAACTCTAAACTTGAATTGTAAAGATGCAACTTTGGACTTGGAGTTATTTTTAAACAACTTACCTAGGCTAGTTGAAGTTATGCTTATAGTGAAGGATTTAAGTAAATATTTTACCAGAAAAACTCTCATTTTGTGATGTGCTTATTTACTCATTTTTTCCTTCTACCTGTGTCCTTCTGCACCCCTCCCCCCTTCTATGTACTTTGGAGTATTAATTCAGACTGTATTTATGGAACATGAAGAACTTTTCCTCTATACTGAAGCACATGCTTGTTTTGAGAATCTCTTACGTGTTTGGCGCTATACTGGGTGTGTTGCAGAGACTATAAATTATTGGCTGTTTTTGGAAACACTTTATAATCTAGTTTTGGAAAGAGACTAACAAAATTAGGGAATAGCTGATAAATTGTGTGTTGCTAAGTTGAATAGGAATTAGAGCAGTACAAGTTAGTATGGATTTTGAATTTTTAGCATATCTTTGGGGGAGGTCAAACCCCATTTTAGGCCTTGAAGAATGTGTTGGATTACATTAGGAAAAAGGAGAATTGAAGGCTAGTGTAAACAAGCTATGAAGGTGAAAATGTGTGCACTTATTTCACTAAAGAGTGAAGAAACTGATCAGATTCAAGCATAGGATGACTTATTTAAGAGTTTTAATGGAACTATCAATGATAATACTCAATAAGTGCTAACTAACTGCTATTACTGTGTACTAGGGATTATACTAAACAATTTACCCATGTTATTTAATCTCAATGACCCTGAAACAGGTTTTACTAGCCTTATATTCTAAATGAATTATGAGAAAGCTATATAACTTGTTCAATGCCATACAACTATGAGTAGAGATAAAGCCACAGTTTGAGCACAAACCTCTCCAACCCCAAAGTCTGTGTTCCAATTTAGATAGGTAGGGGTTGGTGAGGATAGAGAGGGCACTGAAAGCTGTGCTCAGGGTAACATGGACAAATGGATAATAAAGAGAGTTTAGCTTCCCACAGTGGTGGAATAGGTTATTTCAGATGCACCTGTCTGCTGAAACAGCTAGAGAGGTTGGGAGAAAAAAAACTTTGTCCAATTAGGGGGAATGTTTAATATACTATATAAATGTCTAACCAATGTACTGTATACTTAAAACTTAAAAAAAAAAACAAAAAAAAAACAACTTTGTCTGAAGGACCAGAAGGTTACCAAGGCAGTTAGGAATTGTGGGGCCAAGATCTAGGAGACAAGGAAAGCCCAGAGAGGTAAACTTAGCATCTAGTGTTGCTTGTTCTCTAGAGATATCTGTAGTTTCTGAAAGGAGCATCTGAGAAGCTAAGCAGCACTTTCATAGGTTCATAAAGGCAGAGAGGCAAAAGATGGAGTCAGGCGCTGCCAAGGGAAAGGATGAATATTGGTAAAATCCTAGAGTTTCAATTGGAACTGTGAATGGCAAATCCTAGGAGGTAAACTGGGAATATACCAACCCTCATAGGAATTGAAGCCCATTGAAATAATTTTAAACCCTGATTGGATTAAGATGGTCTGAGATTGCCAGTGCTCCTAGCCTAACTTCCTTTCAGGGAAAAACTAGAACTCGTATATAAAAACTCTGGAGATAGTTTTTATATACAAATTTTAGTTTTTTTATGACAAAATAATCAGACACACAAAACAAGACATGACTAAAAACCAACAGAAACAAGGGACATTAGAAACAGACCCATAGGAAATCCTGATATTAATAGTTATGACTTTAACTGTGATCAACATGTTCAAGGAATTAATTGACAAGATCGATAATCTTAGCGAAAAAAATTAGACATTTAAAAATGGAAATTCTAAAACTGTATTAAAAACTCAGTCGATGATTTTATATCAGATTAGACACAGCTGAAGATGAATTGGTGAACTAGAAGGGAGATCAGAAGTAAATATCCAGACTGAAGTAGAGAGACAAAGGTTTAGAAAATCAGAAAAGAATCTAAGAGAAATATGGAGTAAAGTGAAGAGGTACCGCTTATTTGTAATTGGAGTCTCAGAAGAAAAGGAAAGAGATGATAAAGTCTTTCAAAACTGATGAAAGATATCAATTCATAGATTTAAGAATCACTGTGATCCCTGGTAACATGAATACACAAAAAGCCATACATAAACGTATGCTGAGACTTGAAGATAAAAAGGACAATTTTAAAGTAACCAGAGGATTCCCCTATCTGCAGTAAAGTTGAGATTGCTAATGAGTGGATGGGATTAGTGCATGAAGATAGAGAATGGAGAGGAGAACACAAGTCAGTGAGGCCTTCTCAGTGAAGACACAGAGGGAAGATACAATGTATATGTTTGTAAATTGGATAGGGTATAGCGATGAGGGAAAAATAAAACAGAGTGGCAAGATTTTTAGCCTGAGAGAACGGACAGAAATTAAGTTATTATTAAAGGGTGCTAACATGGGAGAAGAAAAATGGCTTTCTTTTTTGGACAAGGTGAATATCAGACTTGGAATCGAAGCTAATTTCTGGGCAATTAGCAATTTGTGGTTCTATTGTAAAGAGACTGTTCAAAATGTATACTTAAAAGTAGATAACATAGAGGTAATAGTCTTAGTTTATTATTGATGAGTTTACTCTAGGAATGGATGTAAAATTAATTAATTCAACAAAAATGCAGGTGCCTTTCTATGTAACAGGTTCTGTGATGACCATGGGCATATAGTGACAAACCAGGCAGGCACAGTGCTTGCCTTTGTGACACAGAAGGCTAGGGCTAGGAATTTGGAAGAGAGGAGGAGGAAGAGCAATAGAAAAGGAGGAGAGAGAAAGATTAATTGCTGGGAAGAAAAGCCACTAAGTATTGACAAGGATAGATTCTGCCTCCAATTTTATTTCACCCGGATAATATTATGGTGTCATATCTCCATGCAAGCCTTCAGTTGAGAATATCAACATAATATTAAATCTTTATCAGCTTTATCTTAAAACAGTACAAGGTGGGATTGATGGAAACAGACTCATATTTTCACATATATTTGTCTTTGAGCTTCTTTGTCTTTGTTTATATCACAATCTGAGTTTTACTTCTGTGTGTGTGTGTGTTCTTGTCTCTTTCTCTTGTAAATCTGTTGCTCTAGGCCTATCCTTTTACTCTTTTTCTCTTTTCTTACTAAATTATATAGCTGATGAGCAGTATTTGTTATAGACAAGCAAATGAGGAGTCTGCATTTCTCTCTCTTTTTTTAAATTAACCTTTAAATTAACCTTTATGTGGCCTTTTTTATGGCTTAGGGGTCCTTGATAAACACTCAGCTCACTCACCTCCAGTACAGTAACATAGATAGGAGAATTTCAAGGTGCTTTTAGTGGACATGAAATATGCTTGTTGCAGACTGAGAAAGCCTACTTGTTTTTGCTTGCAATAAAGGTGTGTTTGTATGTTGACATCTTTTATCACAGATACAATTATAAGCATAGAAAATAGTTTAGGTCCATTGAGGCATAGATGGCCCATGTTAGAAGTTTCCTATAGTTTTAAAATTTGTATGTTAATTCTGTGACTAGCAAGGTAAACATTGGTGTGGTACCTAAAATGAAGAAGTGTCACTTTGCATCATTGTTTCCCAGTCACTGTGCCATGTGTGACCTCACAGATAGATTGCAGGAACTTTGTGGCCTTGGATCTGAAGCAGGCCTTTGGCTGCTCTCACCTGTGTTCAGTTATCCTCATCCATCTGGTACTTTTGTCTCTCCCTCTTAGAATTATTTTCATCAATATTCTTTTCCAAAGAGTTCCCAACAGCCCACCCCCTGTCATTTTTCTAAGCCTTTTTCTTCTCAAACCAACTTTATTAGTGGTCTACATACCTTGGTATCTAAGTATTATTGAAAAAAAAAAAGTTTGGGTTTACAAATACACCACAGACTGAACTGATAAAAAAGCATAAAATTACCCAGGTTGTTCAAACATCAAGTGGGGGAGAGCTTGAATCAACGATATCTAATGTGTCCATATGCACATTTCGCTGGTGCCACCAGTGAAACATTCTGTCCTAACTAGGATGGTCCGACTGTTTTGCCCTTCTTGGCCACGTTTTGTCACTCGCTACTGCAGTTGATTAGTATGCAATATAACCCTCACTCTGGTAGCTTTCTGTAGCACAGAATTCATGATTTAATATAAAAATATTCATAGTCTATGGCCATGCCACCCTGAACAAGGCCCATCCCGTCTGATCTCAGAAGCTAAGCAGGGTCAGGCCTGGTTAGTACTTGGATGGGAGACCACCTAGGAAGACCAGGTGCTGTAGGAGTAAAAAAAGAAAATATATTCACAGTAAGGAGTAATATATCCAGAGAGGCAAGAGTCACTGATTTAAGACTTTTAATGAATTGAAGAAAACTACCAACAAAAATCATTTGTCTCCAAACCATTTTTTTTTAATTTAAATGGTATTGCAAACATTTTTTTCCCCTAAGATATTGGATTTAAAGTTTCCTATGACATATAACTCTTTATGTGGAGTATTGCAGTTTTAAATATGGCTCATCCTCTTTGCTTTTTAAAATTTTTACATATTGGTTAATCCTGAGCCAATAATTAAACCTGTGTAATCATCTGTTAAGATCTGAAGGAATGTTGAGTTCAGTTTTTTAAATCTTTTCTGGAACTGGATCTGGGTTATATTTCAAAGTATCAGCATGAAAAAAAGCTGTAGAGGACAAACCATCTCAAACTCCTAAGCACGCTTGGCCTTAAACAAGGAAAGTGTGGTTTTGTTTTTATTGTTTTGCAGATTTTTTTACTTTTGTGAAATCTAGAATATTTAGCTTTATGAAGATCCACTTACTTTTCATGATTTCAAGTCTTTTATTACATGGTTCTTTGTATGCCTTCTATCTGTAAAGAAATACTGTCATATTTTGCAATGATTAAACTCTTTAACTTTGGCCAGATTAAATTTAAAAACACTGAATTAGATTTCAACTTTGAGGTCTCCAATGTTTAATATTTCTTCATAGTCTCTTTAAGACTATGAAGTCTTCCTGGCTACACCTATGTCCTAGAGGTTTAATTCTGGATCTAGACTCTGGGTTCAAATCCTGGCTTTTTCAGTACTACCATTCTGTGCCTGTTCCCTTGACAGTTAAACTAGAAAAAAATGAAAGTTGGATCTTATAGGCTTGAGGTGAAAATCAATGAGTTAAGTTAGCTATGGTCACTGTTCTGAATTGTCTGATGATGACCTTCTTAACCCAGGAATGCCAGATGAAATGATTAATTTGTACATGACAGATATTCTTAGGGGAAATACAGAGCCTACCTGGGATGTCATACACACTCATGTCAGTCATTGGCATTTTGGCATTTATACATCCAAGAGATGAAATAGGTTCCAGCCCCCATATTTTGGAATATACATATATGTGTTTTAACTCATCCCCTTCGCCCACTCCATTTTTTCTTCGGCTCCACCTGATTTCTGAAAATGTCGTGAGGGAGAGTCATCACATAGTTTCTTCTCCTTAGCAAACAGACTCTTCTTACCCAGCTTAATTAATAGCTTAACTTTTGGCAAGTGGTAACACATGGCAGTTAAATCTGGTTTACTATTGTTGTGTGTCTTGTGGGGGAAACAACCTAATAACACTTTGTATAGCCGTCAGCAGTCCTTGTTTAAGGTGTGTTCCATAACCTGGAGCCTCTTCATCTCACTTCCTGTCAGGTCAGGAGCTCCTTAAACCATCTCAGAGGAGAGGTATTGTTTGCCTTTGCTTCTAGTCAACTAAAGATAATTTACATTATCCCTAGTGTATTTTTTCCCCTTAGGTTCTTTTCTATTGTTATGACTAACCAAAGTAATGCAAATTTCTAAATGTTCTAAACATAGTTTCTTCCTCTGTGCTGTTACTACATCACTAAACTAACCCTGGTCCATGGGAATTGAGACACATTGAATGTGATTTTATTTAATACAAATGAAGTTTCAGATCATCCAAGTTGATTTTTTAAAATCTATTCATTTGATGGTCCGAACAATTTAAATCAAATTTACTTGATTTAAATAAGGGATGTGCCTTCTAGAAGCAAGCTGTGTAATGTTTTGGACTCCCTAGTGTCTATTTTCCTTATTTTTTTAAGTCACTTTGGAATTTAGCAATTACCTGTCCCCTCTGGACATGCTGTTCCTTTTTTGGAGGTGGCTTTCACCTCCTGTCACTCAACCAGGGAAGTGCTTTCTTGGGGCCATGTCTTCCTTCCCGTAGCAGCCTTTTTGTGCCTTCCTGCAGATGGCCCCAAGAGAGATTGTGACACATTCCTTAGCATCGTGACATGTTCCTTAGCATTCCTTTCTAGCATCCCCTATGGATGTGCTCACTCATTCCATCACACGGCCTTTCAATTCACTGATTGGTGAGCAATCAATAACCAACTGAGCCACTTTTCTAACTAGGTTGCAGATATGTGGCCAGGTAGGGAAGAGTCACCTTGAACAGGAAGCAAGTCTTTACCTGGTCTTAGTTCAAATGGAAATGCTATTGAACCAGAGACTCTGACTGGACTGCCTTTGTTCCCCTTCTACTCCATGTCCTTTCTTTTTCTATGCTCAGCTGTGTAAAAAAAATTCATTCTGATGAACTTGGCTCAAGTGAGCTACCATTTCCTAAGTGGTCAACAAGAGAACACAGGCCTTGAATCTGGCCGTCTCTAGCGTGAATTGCCATTATTTCTCCTAATGCTCCAGCTGCTCCAGTTTCTGCTGGCCCTTCAGATCCAGTTGCCGTTGTTTCCTCTGGCTCTTCAGTTCCAGCTGCTGGTACTTCCTCAGGTATTGGTGCTCTGGCTCTTGCTCACTTCCCAGCCTTCCAACTTGGACGTGCTGGGGGAAATTGACCACTGCTGCTGGATCTGGATCTGGCACTTCTTTTGATTGTTCTCAGAAATTACCTCCACAAGGGGCTTAGTCCTCCAGCTTGGGGTCTTCTCTTTGGCTTTTGGTCTCTTATTTCGCAAATCTAATTCTGCCATCCTAGCTTCTTTAATGAGTTTTCTAAAAATTTTTTCGTTCTTAATTCCATTAATATTGAGCATTTGTGAATTGCTTGGTAATGTACCAGCCACTGACATTTTTTTTCTCTTCGGCAGTCTTACTAATTCATTCTATGTATTCTAATTTCCTTAAATCCATGGGCTATAAAAAAATGAAGTAAATATCATGCCAGCCTTCTGTGATCATGGAATAATGGCAAGAGAGGGGCTTTAGAGACCATTTAGTTCAACCGCCTTATTTTATATTCAGGAAATCCACGCCACAAAGGGTAAAATGACTTGCTCGAGTCACACAACTTGTTGGTAGCAAAACCAGAAAACGTAGAACTTTGGTTTCTCAATTTCACATCCAATGTTTTGACTCTTTCTGGTGAGGGGTTAATTCTGCGGATCCTACTGTAGATGCTTGCCAGTAAGTTTTCAAGTGAGGAGTAAAGTGCCTAGTTATGTAAGTGTAACCAGGAGCGGGAGTCAAGGAACAATAAAGTCACAGAGCCACTGGGACTCAGGGAGCTACATGATCATCAGTTTGTCTTTAGTTTTGTTTTTGAATAAATGGTTGGAACAAATCCAGCATCCTAAAAACATGCCCTATGAAAGAGGTTCTCAAGTTCTAGTATAATACTGAATAACTTGGGATGCTTATAACAAAATTAGACTCAGGCCTGTCTTGTCTAGACCTGCAAACAGAATCCTGAAAAGTTGGGCTTGGGTTGTGTGATTTCAAAGTTCTCACGTGGTTCTGGTGTGCTTTCAGGGTAAGAACAGCTGCTGTGGAGTCTAGCAGTGTTTCTTAAAGGGGGGCATCTGCGTAAAAGCTATATTTCTGGGCCCCCCTCCTCAGACCTACTATCCTAGAGTTTCTGGGGATGGAGGTCATCTTTAAGCTCCTTGATGAGCATCGTGTCCATTAAAATATAGAATATCGATCTAGAAGGCTTTATGTCATTAAGCAAAAAGCCTAGAGCAATGGCTTTCATGTCTCTTGTTCGTGGCCCTCGGAAAGAAATATATAGTTCCATGATTCAGCAAACCCACAGAACTAAAACAAAAGTTTCACAAGTCAATACTTACCAAGTTCAGTGAACTCTGATATTTTCCATTTAATCCATCCTATTTCATTTTTTAAAAGTAGGTCATCAAAACTTACTAAATTGATTTTAAAACCCTAGCCCACTGTAGTTTGAAACACTGAAGACCGAGATGTACTTGTCAATTCTACCTATCGCAGTTTTTAATCTTTTCTCTCAAATTCCTCTATTTTTCGCAATTACTCTCGTGAAGCCCTTAAAACCTGCTGGGGTTGCTTGCCCATGAGGAAAGTCCACTTTTGTCACAGTCATACAATACTGCTACTGTGAAAAGTGGACTGCCCTTGTTCTCTAGACACGGGAGAACTTGCCAACTTTACAGTGCAGTTAATGGCTTGTATCAATCACACTGCAAGTAGTAGAAAACTCAACCATACTAAATGAAATTTTTTAAAAAGAGAATTATTTGCTCATTGAACCAGCAATCCAAGAGTAACTTAGTTCAGGTGCTGTTTTATTCCAGCTTCAGACAGTCACATGGATCCCCACAAGTCTGTCTTTTTCTGGAATGGCTCCGGAAGTGGTCAATTCAATTCTTTCTTCATTAGGGCAGCAGGCCCCAGCCACACAGTGCCAGGCTGAGTTGAGAAAAGAAAACTCCTGCAGACCAAGCACAAATCTCAATTGTGCTGATTAGACCACATACTCTCTCCTGAGCCAATCACTGGGGTCAAGACAGGATACCGGAGCTACAGGTGGGATTGAATCTCAGGCACACCGTAGTCTTCCCCTTTGTCTCCATTTCCTTAGTGGTAATAAGGCTTTTCTTGCTGCTTTTCACACCTGTGGAAACCAGCAGAGTGTCCTGAAGTCCCCGATTTAAATCTCATGTGCAGGAGCCGCTGTCAAAATCAAGCGCAGACAGCGCTCAAGGGAAATGAGAGTTTAAATAATTAGAAAGAATTGATTAAAATTCACTACAGGATTTTACTGGTTTTTAAATGAAGAGAAAGAAATCCTATAGTTAAAGGTGACCCAAACTAGGCAATAACTGTCGGCATTCACACGTGTAGTGAAGTATGTATAATCTTCCCTGGTGTCCTTTAAATAGACTACGGGCCTGAGTCTTTTCAGGAGCCATCTAAGCACAGTCAGTGCCTAAAAATATCAAGTGACCACTAACACATTAAAAGTTATAAAAGTTAAGTACAAAAGTTAAATCTGGCAAATGAAGCCCAGCTGATGCTATTGGCTACCTTTCACGATTGCTTTATATACTGCTTAATGCCTTCTCTTTCTCAAGCCTTTTGTTATGAAGCAGAACAGAAATACTTTCTACTAGGGAATCAGAAAGTAGACTGATAGTTATTTAGTAAAATAATGTTGATCTGTTAAAATGGAGATTTTATTCTTTTACAATCCAGCATGGAGAAAGAATGGTGAAATAATTTTAACTATTCCAGGTTCTTGCCTACTTTGAAAGAGTTTAATGTAAATAAGAAATTGAATCTTATTTTTTTCCCTCGATAATAGTATCAGATTCTCTACTTTGTCACAGATTGCTCCCAAGTTTTCAAAGATACATGCTTTAAACAGGGTACGATGATTCTGGGCTGTACATTCCACCCTGGCAACCAGCCTGCCTAATATTTAGATTTTCTCAGCAGTCATGTATGCATAGAAAATCCATATCCAAAACATTTTTTGGTTTTTTTTTCTATAAAAAGGATATAAAATAAGTGCCTTAAGGTTTGTATTATTCTCTTAACTTGGTCTGTGATTTTGCATAAAAGCTTTAAATTCTCCCTCCTAAATTATTCTCTTCTAACAATACGCCCATTCATTTCTAATTTTCTAATTCTTGTCTTTTGAAAGCTATAGCATTTTAATTACTTATGGAAACTAATTGGTCTCCTATCCTTGACAGTGACTTTATTAAGGTATGATGTTTGTAATGAAGTTTTTTATCTATATTATTATATTTTGGTTTATAGTGTGGCTCGATCTAAGAACCCAGTCTACCGTTGAGATTCTTAGTAAAAGAATTCCAGGAAATAATAATTTTGTCAAGGTAAGAAATCTCTTCAAAAGTATACTATAAGAATGCTTGTTTAAAGAAGTACAAATTGGTAGTTACAAAAAATCATCAT
This sequence comes from Pteropus vampyrus, assembly GCF_000151845.1. Lineage (NCBI taxonomy): Eukaryota > Metazoa > Chordata > Mammalia > Chiroptera > Pteropodidae > Pteropus > Pteropus vampyrus. The sequence goes on along the minus strand of NW_011889495.1, from coordinate 321,545 downwards.
GGGGATCTAAAGTATAGCATAGGGAATGTAGTCAATAATATAGTAATGACTATGTATGGTGGGTACTAGACTAATTGGGGGGATTACCATGTAAGTCATATAATTATCTATGTCTAAGCACTATGCTGTGCACCTTAAACTAATATGAAATAATATTAAATGTCAACTGTAATTGAAAAATAAAAAATAAAAGTAAAAAGTCAAACCCGAAAAAAAATGCTTGTTTAAAAAAGTTTATAGAGATTTCACCAGCGAGACTATTCAAGCCTTACATCTTATTTCGCAATAGTTATTTGATAAAATTTATAGAATACTTCTCTGTGAATAATTGAGGACAACTCAAGTATTTACCTTTCTGTCTTCCTTATCCTACGGTGGATCGGAGGACTAATATTCCAAGGTTGATAGGCTAGAGGGGATTATAAAGTTTCCCTGTTTTAAATCATACTTCCCAGGGGGTACTTCCTGTAATTCAACTCTGCTTTCCAAATTCATTTTTCTGTTTTCTACCATTCATCAAAGCAAGTTCTGGGTGCTTTTTAATTTTTAGGCATCTAGATTTAGGGAGAGAAAATAGAAGACATTTTATTGAACTCTCCTTCTACCTTCTTTATATGAAGATGGCTAACTAAAATTGCCAGATTTTCAGTCTTTATATAGATTTCTCTTCAGATAAATGTAGAGGGAATTTTTGAAAAAGACAAGATATTTCTCTTAGCAAGGTCAAGGCCAAATTCTCCTAGTATCCAAAAGGAAGTTCTGGTTTTGGGTTTATCTCTTTTACATTTGCCAGCGGGACTCTGATGGCAGTTTCTTGTTCTTGGTTCTGAAAGTGATGTTCAAATCCCATTAATCACAGCAGTTTACCAAGGCCTTCCCTGCCCTGAGCTGTACAAATAACCAAGCTAGTCCTGAATATGCCCTTACCATTTTCTATTGTGTTCTCTCTGTCACCCTGCCCAGCCTTCACCCCCACCTCCAGCTATACTTTGCTTCAAGGGATTCATGTTTTTCTCTCCATTGCCATTTTAGGCAACTTGTACACTTTCTATCTAAATCATGAAAATGAGATAGATATTACACACTAATTCACACTATTAGCGTTGTGGGATGACGTTTGGTCCTTCACATCAAAAAATATTCCCATTAATTATTTCTTTTCATTATTTTTGATAATTGATTTTTTTTTTCCCCTAAGAAAGCTGGAAAACTATGAGTTAAGGTTCTTAACTTATAGGTTGCATTAAAACAGCGGTCCCCAACCTTTTTGGCGCCAGCGACCTGTGTTCCTATCTAACGCCTAATGATCTGAGGTGGAGCTGAGGTGGTGATGCTAGCGCTGGGGAGCGGCTGCAAATACAGATGAAGCTTTGCTTGCTGGCCCTCCGCTCACCTCCTGTTGTGTGGCCTGGTTCCTAGATGGCCACAGATTGGTACCAGTCCACGGCCCAGGGGTTGGGGACCATTGTTTAAAGTATGAAATCCTTGGTTTGAGTTCTCTTACCAAGGGAGATAAGAAGGAAAAAGGTATCACTTTCTGTAGTCAGTTGATAAATGAGGAGACGAATTGGGAAGAGGAAAGAGAGTTGCATTATTTTGAAGTATGTATTTTTTAAACCACTTTTGTCAGCCCTTATAAATAAATTTGATTCTAAATAAATTTGATATTTAATATACAAACAAAAGTAAGTGTTGGACTTGATCCATTCTCAAGGAAGATTGATAAGCCTGCATATGTTTCATTATTACCCTTTAACCTTTATTCAGCCTACCCTCCCTTAGTTTAATGTATCTGCTGAATTTAGGGCAGCTACTTTCTCACATAGAGCAACTCTGTGTTGTTTTAACGTGGTGTGTCTTTGAGCTCTATTCACCACTAATTTGATATTATGTTATTTGAATATAAATGTGTAAATATATATTTATTTATAATATATTTTTACACATATAAATGTAACATTAAGTCATGTTTTAAAACAAAAGTTTCTGGTTATGGTCATTAGTTTATGATTTCATATACTCTCTGATCATTAATAGTTTAAATATCACTTTCATGGAATATAAAATAAAAAGCAGAGTTTTGGACCGAGTTAATACTAACTCACCATAAAAGTTAACATCTACATCTTCACTATCTAGATTACAGGGCGTTGTGTCATTTAATTTTCTCTTTTACCTTGCTACGTGGATGCTCTTTGAACTGCAAACATACCACTCTGATCTTTGCTCATGAACATGCTTTCCCATGCCATGAGATAGGAAAAGTATTTTTATCTGTAATACTGAGGGATTGTCTTTAGGGCCATTGAATATTTTGTGATTTGTTGAGTTTCTTGGTTTAGTGTTTTGTTTTATTTTAAACTGTTATGAATTTAATTTCCCTTTTTTAGTCCAAGACAGGCCTTCCACTTAGCACTTACTTCAGTGCAGTGAAACTTCGTTGGCTTCTTGACAACGTGACAAAAGTTCAAAAGGCTGTTAAAGAAGATAGAGCTCTTTTTGGGACCATTGATTCATGGCTTATATGGGTATGTTACAACAGAATACCTGTATCGAGAATTTTTTTCAGAAATTTTTTAGACTGCCTTGCCTACTATCTGTTTTCTACTAAGAGTTCAAAACTTTTTAGTTGGCGACATTATTCAGAAGCCGCTGAAGAAATAGCAGAACATTTCAGCTTCCATTCGAGCGGCATTTTTGCCTACTTCTTCTATTTTTACTTGCCTTATTTCAGTAAAAATGGAGGATGATTACAAACCACATTTCATATCTATTCTCTTTAGAATAAGTAATTTAGATTATTAGTAATTGGTAATCTAGGTAGTCTTTCTCTCTTGCTTATCATATACTTTTCCACTAGCCATTTCTGAGAAAAAATAACTAATATGATAAAACATTAGGCTACTTTTATTATTCGATTTTAACGTCATATAGCTGTTTTTTATTTAATTGAGCCATAAAATGCAAAATCACAGTGGAAATTTCTGATATGTAATCTTTTTCCTAAGCCGAACATGGGTAAGTAAGTAGAAGCTAACATTATAAATATTTCCCAAATATATCTTAAAAGTACATGTTCTCTCTCTCTCTCCCCCACTTCCCTCCCTCCCTCTACCCACTCCCTCTCTCCGCCACCTCTGTTATCTTTACTATGGGCATTTTCAAATATACCCCAAAGCAGAGGGAATAGTATAACATACCTCTACAACAGTGAGCCAACTACAGCAGTCAACTGCGGCCAACCTTGTTTCAACTATACTCACATACTCTTTTATCCCACAAAATTATAAAGCAAATTCCTTACATATAATTTCATTTGTAAATATTTTAGTATTTTTCAGCATTCAGGGAGCTTCAAGGGAATATTGCCCCTATTCTTACTGGCCAGATTCACACAGCAGGTCTTGAGAACCACTCTCTGGAAGCACACCACACACAACCCCCCAACACACACACACACACACACACACACACACACACGCACGCACGCACGCACACCAGTGCTAGCCCAGGGCAGGCTGTGCTTTGTACTCATGACCAGCAGTTTTCATACATGTCAGCCACAGTTGAAATAGTTCTGACAATTGCCTGGAACCAGAGTACGGCAGGATGTTGGAACTGTGAGCTGCAGGAGACTCAGAGGGAACACATTTGGCTGTGCCTCCCCACGTGATATCTTTTCTCCACTTTTGTTCATTTCTTACCTCATTGCTTCCACATAAAAGAAAGCAACAGTACTTCCAGTTCTGGTCTGTGGATATTAACATTAGAGAGTTTAAAACTCTGCTTTCAAGGTATGTGCTTGGGTCAGTGCACGCACAGCCCAATGAAAATTATTATTCCAAAACCCCAAAAGAAACAATAGCAGCACCAACAGAGTTCATTCAGCAAGATCCTGAGAAGGCAGACATTTCAATGTTTTTCACTTTGCCAAGTTTAGTAAGACTGCATTTTCCAAAGATAAGAGGATAAAAGCTAAACTGATTTTTTATTTAACTATCAATGAACTAGAACTGTACTGTCTAATATGGTAGCCACTTAGCACTTGAAATATGGCTTTTCCAAAATGAGAATGTGTTTGAGTGTAAAATACACATCGTATTTTAAAGAGTTAGTACCCCCAAAAAAGGAGTAAATGAAAGATACAGTATTATTAAAATTAATTTATACTTTTTAAATGTAACTACTAAAAATTTTTAAATTTACAAATGTAGCTCACATTATACTTTCTATTGGACACTGCTGGAAACTAGATAATTAAGTAGTTGAAATATTCTATTCTCCTGCTTTATATGCTCTGCTGCCAATTATGGCCCGTGACAAAATATAAATTAAATTGCAAATAAGTACAGAGTTAACATTTCCCTTTTATTCTGTCTAGAGTCTGACAGGAGGAGCCAATGGAGGTGTCCACTGTACAGATGTAACAAATGCAAGCAGGACGATGCTTTTCAACATTCATTCTTTGGAATGGGATAAAGACCTCTGCGAGTGAGTCGTGTTTGCCCCTAAGAATAGTTATTCAAGTACATTACCTATTTATAACCTAAATCTTATTTTTTTCAGATGTCAGCGGAGTACCAAACTGTAATTGTTGGTATTTCAACTACAGTATACAAGTCTGTGTTGAGTATTCTCTTAAGAGAGACTATTGTTGCACATACACTAAATATGCCGAATTAAGTAATTGTTTTGATTATTCTCTATGAAGATTAGGTTCCTTTAGAAAACTGCTTTGGTTTCTGTATGCTTTTTATTTATTATTGATTTGTTTGTATAAAATTAGAATGTTAAATATCTAGTCATACAACTCTTCTGCTGGCTTATTTATTTGTTACTATTTAATTCTATACTCAAATCCATCCATTTGCTAATAGTTATTTACATTTTTTTTTGTTTTTAAATACATATAAATGTTTCCAGATATTTACTTAAAATAGCATTAAATACTCAATGTTATTATTTTTCAGATTTTTTGATATTCCAATGAAAATTCTTCCAAATGTCAGGAGTTCCTCTGAGATCTATGGCCTAATGGTATATACATTTTTTTTTTTAATTTAAAAACTTTGCTATTCAGGATTTAAAAGTCAGTTGTGTTAACGTTTGATAGTTTGAGAGTTGTAACATTTTTGTGAATGTTAGCGATATGTAAAATAAGAATTTAATATTGTTTAAATAGTTGTAACTTAAAAATCTTAGTCTTTCTTACCAATTGATTTTACATTTTATAAACTTTAATTGGCTTTTCTTTGAGTACTATGCTTTCGAAGTATTAACTGTGATAACTCCAGAGGGTGGCAGAGGAATGTTTGAGTCAGTTTACTTCTTTTAATCCAGATAACTAGTAGTTGTGGTGTCTGCCTTTAATTTATAGGAGAGTCTCTTCACCTTTTAGTGGTGCTCTTTTTCCTGTTGAATCTCTTTTAATGGCTAAACCATGTTTTATATTAGATTCTTTGTCAGCCTGAGTAAAACTTTAGCAAAGAAACTGAAAGCAAAGAGTCTGCTTCTGATTTCTGATTGCTAATTAAACTGAGTTCCATAATGGACATTTTTACTGTTGCTTTCATTGAAACTCAGAGAAAAAGTAGTTTGAGCAAAAAAATGTGCTTAGCATCGAGTATCTCTGATTACACATCAGAGGTTAAAAGCTCTAGGAGAATCTGAACTGATGTTTGAGCACAAAAATCTTGAATTTATAATAAAACTTAAGAATACATCTAAGATAAATTGCAAAAAATATTTAGATATTTCATGGCAAATATTAGAAACTCCATGTATAGAGTTAATAATAACAGAGTTGAACACTGCGTGCTCTGGATAAAACTTGGGCAAGAATTCTTAAATGTTTCATTCATAATAAAGCCATTTAAAGCAACATGGAATTTTTAAATAGCCACTGCTTATCTATAGTAAAAGTGTTTTGACGATTTCATAGCTGTCTACAAACTGAGTTGGATCAGAGGGGAAAAAAAAAACTATTCTTGAGAAACAGTTTCAGGGGATGGTTGAAAAAATATTTAACTGGCCTAGTTTTCTCTTGCATTTAAAATATTATGCTTCTGTCCCCTTTTTTCCCCCATGCCGACTATAGAAAATCTCTCATAGCCTGGTGAGTAGGTTGCCCACCAGTTATGCTACCCATTCGTTTGAAAAAGAGACAGTGAACTTCCATTTCGTTTTAAACAAGCAGAAGTCCATTTATCAAACAGATTAATCTAGCATCTCCATGACCCTTTGAATTATTATAAGCTCTAGTCAAGTTTTAGGGTTTTTTTTTTAACTTGATCTTATCTGTTTGTTTTTAAGTTTCCCATAAAACTGAGAATGATGTTTCAAAATAAAAGACTAAAGTAGTTTCTGGCATGAGCAATTCTGATGTCCCCATTACAAAGTACAGTTGCAAATGTGCTTTGGGCTTTAGCATGATAAGGAAATTAAGTGTAGTTTTTAAATGTCCTAGGAGTCTATTTTGACTAACCTTTCAGACCAGTTAGTTGGAAATGCACTGTCACTTTTTCTACATGCTTCTCCAGAGGACAGTTCCCAGGAATCCTCCAGAGACCCATCCCCATGAAGAAAAAGGAGCGCTTCCCCATGCCTGACCACACATAGTAGATCCTGCTGGTAGTTTGATGATAAAGTCAGTAGTATAAGCAAAGACATCTTTTAATATTTAAATATACTAAAGTATATAGCTTCTAGGTTTCCTACTAGTTCACTTTCAGCCCTACCTTTATGAAATTTACCCTTCACTTAATATCCAAGTTCACGTTTTCTAGATATATATAGTACATAAAAATAGCAGGCCTTGAATTAACAAGAAAGCATGGAAGAAAGGCCATAATATCTGCTATTAAGGGTGTTTTCTATTTTGTCAAGGGTTTCTACATATAGGCTCTTATTTCCTTATCATCCGAGACATATGAGGTAGCCTCTATTCTTACCCTCACTTTAACAGATAGGGAGCCAGAGCTCTCGGAGGCCCAAGACTGGCCCACAAACAACTAGCTGACTGAGGGTCCAAAGCTTCTGTTTGATGCTCTTCCTAGTACAGCACATCTACTTCAGAGATCACATTTCTTTCTCCTAATCCCTTAATACAAGTTGCTTTGTGTTGGTGTATTTTTTCAAAAAAAAAATTTTAGGGTAAAGTACACCATCAGCCAATTAAATCTTGTTTTCTTCCTGGAATGCTGGCCATACTTGATCAAAATAAAAACCACTATTCATGATATAAATTAACTCTTGCTTATCTAAACTCGAAGAATGATGTTGGCTACGAACAGTGTTGTGTTTCTTACTTGGCTACCTGAACACTGTTGTGTTTCTTACTTAAGAGCAGTTTAGATAGAAAGAATAGTTAGTAAAATATAGCCTTCCAAAATAAATAAGTTTCGTGCTGGTTTGGTAGCTGTTTATATGTTCGCTTTAAAGGATATGTTAGTTTTTTTAGTAATGACATTAATAGCGAAGAGCTAATGGACTTCAGTGTTCGTGTAGCCCAGGCCCCATTTTGTAAATAAGCAAATCAGGCATAGAGAAGTCTCAGCAGCCTGCTCAGTGGCTTAACACTAATAACCAGGGCTAGAGCCTACCTGACTCCCAGTTCAATGTTTCATGTTCATTCCCCAATGTCATGTCTTTTCTTGTCATTCTAAGATACTTCTAATATTTGTCTCTGAACCACTCATGTCATTGAAGCACTTGCTTTGTCTTGTCTGCCCCACATGCTCTGGCATGTTGCTATTCACGTTCATTCCTGTTGCAACTATGTTAGTAGAGCCAATAGTTTGTGATCATTTATAATCCTTTTTAAATTTTTTTATTAGAAAGCTGGGGCCTTGGAAGGTGTGCCAATATCTGGGGTAAGTTTCATCACCAAACATCTCCCAGCTACCCACCCCCACTCCTTCTATGTTATGGCTTTCTAACTATATCTCCATCAGCCCCTTCCTAAACAGGAAAACAAGTAAGAGCAGCAAAATTGGCAGGAGGTCGGGGAACACAGAGAATCTTTTGAATAACTTATCTCTAACTCTTCCTTCCCACAATTATTATCTCATAGAGGTATTATCAAATGGGAAAATGGCCAAATGGAAGCATTGCCAAAAACATAAATCAATTCATTCCTTGATAAATAAAAAAGGAAAAGTAAGTCCTAGGCTCTTCCAAAAAGGAAGTTAAGAATATTATCTTAGTCAGTGTTCTTTATTATCATTTCTACTTTCAGTGTTTGGGAGACCAGTCTGCTGCGCTGGTGGGACAAATGTGCTTCCAGGATGGACAAGCCAAAAACACGTGAGTTTAAGAGACAGACCTAAAAACCAGTGGCATCTTGTTTGTTTTTCCCTTTGGTGCTTTGAATGAAGAAAGGCTTCTGAAGTTCATCTGGGCTTGAAAATCAATAGCTTAAGAGTTCCAATAGGAATATATAAATTTTCTGCCATTTGTTTTTCTTCATCTCCTTCAAATAAAATACATTATGTCATATATAAACACACTGATGAGGCCTGTGAAAACCTTAATATATAAAATTTAATATCTTTTCCATCCAGAAACTACCTTTTAGTGTAAAGTATTCATGCCTTTTTGGGGGACATTGGTGGGGAAGAGGAGAGGGCTGAGCAGAGGGGAGGAAGAGGATGATTTCAACTATAATTTTAACATATTATTCCTGCCCTAGACTTTCTCAGTATAACTAGAAAGCCATATTTTTGTGGGATTTTCAATGCTATCCTCGTGGTACTGCTTTCTCCCCATTATCTGGAGTTTCTCCTTTGACAAGAAGCAAAAGGAATGATACAAGTAGAGATTTGGTACCTTTCTCTCCTAATTTCATCTCATTACTACTCACACACGTAGAGTCTGTAACAAGCCCCATATCTAAAAGTAATAAGATTACTTCCACTTTAGGATGACAAAACAGATGCTTACAGAGGTTAAACTAGTAAGTGAGAGAAGCAGTCTTTGCACCCAGATCCATCCTATTCACCTTAGCAGGGGCTCTTAACCTCTACACTTTACTGTCCCCTGTGTGATCAAGATTTCATAGACTCAACAAGAGACTATCTACATTTAATTATTCTTTTCTTGAGGATTTGTTAAGTCTCCCATCAATGTATAACTTCAATAATTGAATTCTTCTTTTGTGAATAATGGAATAACTAACATTTTAGATTAAACATTCTTGTGATCTAGCAGGATCAGCAGTTCTCATGCAAGAGTGTGAGAGTTTTTTAGGGGGAGGGGAGGTAATGAAAATTCTTTGCCAGTCATGGTATCCTTAGGACACAGTCAAGAGAGCCTGAGTCAGCACAGGTCTGGCAACATATTCTTTGACTTCTGGATTCCAAGCAGCTAAATCAGGAGTCAAGAGAAATGATAGAAAACTGGGCTATACTACCCTCTTCTTTCCTCTTCGGTAGACATTCTAATGCTAGTAAGTCAGATGCTATCTCTATTTGTCAGGTATTTAACACAATACCCAATAAAATGGCCTGGTTTTTCTCTTTCTACTCTCCTCCCCCTTAAGCATTATCACCTAAGTCCTGAAATGAATTTAAGTAAAAGAGGGCTTCTTGAGAACCTCTGCAGCTGCTGCAGGTCGGAGGAGGGAAATAGCAAATTATAAGATCTTTGGGCTCATATTTCTCTTCCTGGAGGAGAAGAACACAAATATACAGTTAGTCACATTATAAATCAGAACTTCTGTGCCATAAGAAACTTTGAAGTATGGCTGTTGGGTTTCTAATGGAGGGGAGAAAAATCTCAAAAGATTATGTTAGTAATGAGATGTTTTGAGGAATGAACGATGTTGGCGAGTGCACAAAGATGCAGATAGAGGAATGGAAGACTTTGTTTAGAAACTATAGATATAAACATTCAGATAGAGAAATGATAGAAAGTAAGGCCAGGCTTCACATTGTGAAGCCCTAAATTTCAGAGTGAGGAGTTTTTTCTTGATAGGCAATGAGACAGTCCTAAAGGTTTGTGAGCTGGTGTTCAGAGATGACTTGGAGCTGTTCCTTAATAATATGGCAATCCTAGGTCAAAGTGAAGAGAGACTAGATGCAAAGGGGCCATGGAGGAGGCCATTACAGCGTACTCGCAACAAGGGCGAGGACTAATAAGAAGGATGGGGACAGAGAGGAAAGCTGTGGGTGGATGTCCATGGCACCACAGAGGGGCTAGAGACAGGAAGTAGTGATGAAGTCTAGTCACCTCGGCCCAGTGGTTAAGATTAGCCAAAGTAAGGAATGGGTCCAAGTAGAAGAATTTCTTTTTGGGAAATGTTTGTGGTACTGGTATGCTATATATTGCACACATTTGGAAATGTGGAATGAGTTCCATATAAAAGTAAAGATTTTGAATTTACCTTATTAGAGATTTTTTTTGAAACAATAGGAAAAGACAAAATTACCAAGAAAAAGTATACAGGTAGAGGAGATACTTAGGAGAAGAAGAGATACAGGGATGGAGAATTCAGAAGGATAGAATGCAGTTATTCATTAATGTGGAAATCCAAGGTAAAGATATTTAAGAAGGAGGCTTGGTCAGCAGTGCAAAACACTACAAAAAGGTCATGGAGGCTGAGAATAGAATAGATCATTGTTCATAGAAATTATGTCTTCAGTAGTGACCTATAAGAATGAAGCTTTAGTACAATGCTCAACATGGAAGCCAGGTTGCAAATGGTCAAATAGATATTGTGGGTAGGTAAAAAAAAAAAATAGGGACAGCAAGACAGAATGTACTTTACAAAAATATAATCATTCAGGCATGGTGAGTGAAGTAGATAACTTGTTAAGTTAACAGGATCATACCAAGTTTGGAGAATTTTCTTTGTATTTTTAATCATGGGAAGACCAGAGAATGTTTCTTTGGCATCTAAGCAGATAGAAGTTGTAAAATAAACAGGAGATAAGTGATGAGCAGAACTAAGTCCTAGGAGATTGGAGAGATTGGTACTGAGAATTCAGTTAATCTCTCCAAACCTCAGCAGGGAGTAAGTGATAGTTCAGAATTCAGTGGCAAGCCCATCTCTGTTTCTGGGTGGAGTAACATTTTAGATTGATTCTAATTTTTATTTTGGTTTATCTGTATTTTCTAATTTTTCTAGAATGGATGTGGATTATTTAAACATTAAATTTTGCTTGTAAGAAAGAGAACTTTAGATGTCTCCTCTCCCCAGAAGCAGTGAGTGTAATAAAGGAGGCCTTTTACCTCCTTCACAGCTGTGGCCAGGACACAATTCTCCATGAAGGATAGCAGGCAACCTTTACTTCTGTAGAGGTTAGAAGAGTCAGACATCTTTTTGGGATGTTTGAACCCAGGACAATCTTCAGAAAGGATAGATAGACCATATAAATGCTGAAAGTGTCATATATGTTGGATGACTGGGAAGAAAGAGTAATAAAATTTAAGAGGAAAATAATTGCCTGTGTACTACTTTGAAAGCTGTGGTCTCCATGTAGCAAGGGAGTCTCTTCATACATTGCTATGCTCACTAATTACTTATTAAGTATACTAACTTAAAGATTCACTTTTAGTAAGTGCTCTGAGTCTTTGTGTCAATTTTGTATTTATATGCCACTGTTCAGTACATAAAGTGTTTATATGAGTGCTAAATTGGTACAGATTTCTCCCTTAAAAAAGCATGAAATGGATTGTTAACTTCCATTTTTAAGAATATTTGTTAAAGGAGATTAACTTGAGATATATAGCTTTTTCAGTGTCATGGAAGTCAAAAGGTATAATGATTTATGTGTTTTAATTTATAAATGTAATGATTACCTGTACCTAATGTTATTTGACTGGCGTCTTTTAAGACTTAGTTATTTATTAATCCCATGTTCCCTGAACATGTCAGCTGTCCATCAAGCAGGCTGAGAATATATTTGGGTGAGAAGAGACAGAATGTCTTGAGCTAAGTCCTATTCAGAACAGTGGTGGTGCCTGGAAAAATGCTTATCAGAAAAAAATTGCCCTCGGTCTCTGTTTTTTCCACAAGAACAAGGCAGCTGATGGGGTCTGTTGAGTTAGTGCTGACTGGTAGTAGCTTCTGCTGAGGTCCCTCCGCCACCCCTAGACTGAGCAGTGCCCCTTCTCCCACCTACCAGGATGTCACAGAGCATAGCAGCAGGGTTCGTGAATCTCAAGCTCAGGTGAGACGAGTTGTGGAAAGCCAAGGGTGACAGTCATAGGCAACTCAGTTGAAAACTATTTCCCTGTGACCCTTACTGGTATCAATTTGGGCTGCTTTTCCACCTGGCACAAGTCAAAACTACTCATTCACGTCCACATGCCAAACTTGTTGCAGAGTCCGAAGCTTATGCTGATAAAGCTGCCATAAAATAAATTCAGTTCTTCCGCGGCACCCATGTTACATTCTAACCCTGACTCTCCCACCAGTTCTAGAATGCCTCATCCTGCTGAGAGAATGGGAAAGCTAGGCCTTAAATAGCCTTCCCCTTGGTGCCACTCATGCCCTCCCCACCCCACCCCCCCTCCCCCAAACCCGTGGTCTAGCTACACATTCCTGGACTCTGCACCTCGCCTTCTCCTTGTGCCAGAAGATAGCAGGATTTCTGTTTATGACTGTGCTAATGACAGAGCTAAGCTGGCCAGCCCCATTGGTGAATGGCTCTTAGTCACAATGCTTCACGTGGATTAGTGGTGGCATACCTGTGACTGAATAAAGAATTTGCTGTAATTCAGCAACATTTAAAAACACAGCCATGGGCTATGACTGACTAAGCGCTGAATAGTATAGTATACTTGCATTTTCCAACTAAGATTTGCACAAAGCACATTTTCTTCTAGACTGATCTTTAAAATATGATTCCACAAAGAGTATGTGATATTTGTTAGCTTTTAGAACTTTTCTAAGACTTAAATATGACTTTTTTTGGTACTACATGTCAGTTTAAATAATTTGTATTATTAATGTTTCACCACTTAATTTTAATAAAATTGACATATTGTTCATTCTTTCCCCACCTATAGGTATGGAACAGGCTGCTTCCTACTATGTAATACAGGCCGTAAGGTTGGTTTTTTTTTTTTTTTTTCAAATGAAAAGATTATTAGACTCAAATACAGAGAACAATCTGGTGGTGGCCAGAGGGGAGGGGTGTTAGGGTGTTGGTAGAAAGGGGTAAAGGGTTAAAGAAGACAAATTAGTAGTTGATAGATGGTCACCGGGATGGGGAGCATGACATAGGGAATGCAGTTAGCATTAATATGTTGGTTAGGTGGAAAACCAGAGGAGAGAAGGAGCAATTAGGGGATCATTTTATAAATTCTATAAATGTCTAACTCCAAAATATTGTATACTTGAAACTAATAATAAAATAAAATGCTACCAAAAACAAGTGAGAAAATTCTTGAAAGTCTACTTTAACTTTATATAAATAATGCTTGAGCATAGTTTGCTATTACTGTTTGCTGTTACTTTTGAGCCTGCAGCTTTTATTCAATCTTTATTAGGATTTAATTAAGAGCTCAGTAAAAATGATGAAAATCACTAAATTTGAATGATTCTACTAGGAACCATTCTAGGTTCTTTGAATTTTATATGTATTTTTGTGTTGGTGGGATACATATACTAGCATCTTGTCAGATTCTTAATGCAAATCTAATCTGGAACAAGTGATAAACTTTTTATATTGTTTAAGTGTATTTTTCTTAATACTGGTGACTTTGACTAAGATTTATTTTTTAAATTGTTACATTTTGTTGTTACATATTATTGTTTTATACCTAGGTTATTTTAGCTTTAAAGAATATGCTATTTTTTTCTTTTCCCGACTACTGAAATCTTTTTCTCTTTCCTACAGTGTGTATTTTCTGATCACGGCCTTCTAACCACAGTGGCTTACAAACTCGGTAGAGACAAACCGGTATATTATGCATTGGAAGTGAGTACTTGTCAATCAATACGGATAATGGATGATATGACAAACATTTAAAACTAAGGAATACAATAACATCAAATGTCACTATAATTGAAAATATAAAAATTAAAATATATAAAAAGGAACAATAAAAAAATAAAAATATGTGACAAAAAAACTCAGGAAAATCACAATGTTTTCTAACATCTTTTCTGGTAAATCTTAATATATAGGACTGAAGAAACTCAGTTTTCTTCTTCTTGACATTTGGTTGAGTGGAAGGAACCTGGGACTGAACTGGAGGTCAGGACTCCCAGGAGACCTTGAATATATGACCCCTCAGTTCTTTTACCAATCAATTGTGGGACCTGAACCACTTTGCAATTACTTAGCTACTTTGCAATGTAAGATTTTCTATTTCTAAAGTTTATTGAGGCATTGATTTGTTCTCTAATATTTCTTTCAGCTTGAAAAATCTGTTTTTATAACTACCGTGCCCCAGTGTTCCAAAGAGAACACTGGGCGCCAAAAGGCAGAACAACTCTCTTTATGTGTCTCCCCATAAAAATAAAGTTTGTGTCACATTTTGATGTAGGAAAGAAAGTGAGGAGAGATTTATGCCATTTTTCACTGGAAGCATTTGCTCAAACATTTTTGTAAATTATAGAAGGAATATGTCAACCTAAGTGTATGGTTATATTAGAAACGTTCATTTGTAAAATGAAAGAAGCAGTATTCTTTTAGTAAAATCGGATACATTTCTTAAAAGCATCTCTTTACAATTAATTTTAAATGACTCCCTGGTAATGTACAAATATACAACTGATCTGAAAACTTATAGAGGCTTGTTTCTTGGAGTATCTAATAATAATTTGGCCACAAGTGTTAGACTTCTGTTTCTAGTTAAAACATTTTATTAGTTATGCCTAGAGCATGAGGAATTTTAGTGTATTTCAACCCCTTTTCTGTGGCTAATCGGACCATTTGTGAAACACTTGGTCTGTGTATTAAAGGTATTTTAATACTTCTCAGAACTTAAACTCCTATAAGCTCGCTCGCGCGCGCGCGCGCGTTCTCTCTCTCTCTCTCTCTCTCTCTCTCTCTCTCTCTCTCTCTCTCTCTCTCTCTCTCTCTCTCTCTCACACACACACACACACACACACACCCTATGGAAAGTGCTTAGTACAGCACTAGGCACATTGAATATGTGTTGCCTATAATAATAATAGTAAGCTGCTCTTTTTTTCCTTATATGGAGACCACCAGTCGTTTACAATTATATATGCCTTAGACTTGGAAAAGGCTTGAGGGACACGGGTTACCTGGCCTTAACTTCCCTCCCAATATGAAAAGCTTCTCTTCTATCTTTTGCCAATAGTCTTCCAACTTATGTTTTGAAGATAGCACCAAAACCTGCTTCTTAACACCTCAACCATCGGATGTAGGTCGGCTGTCAAAAGCATTCAAATACTGGGAGGCAACTATCAGTTTTTCTGGGTCTTCCTACTCCAGGATAAACTTTTCCAGTGCCCTGATGTCATATGTTTTCTTGACGCTTTTTAATTCTGGACTCTCTTCATTAGATGCATTGCACTTTGCCAATGTCTTCCAGAGTAGGATAGAATATTCTACATGCAATCTGACCTGTGTGATTTGGGCATCTCTGACCATAAACATTGCTTTGGCTACTCTAGCCCGAGAGTTCATTAATTTAGTCTAATAACCCCTTCATATCACTGCCTCCAGGAGCACAAGTTAAAATATTTAGCTTTTTTTCAGATGAGTCACTGTCAAGTCAAGTCTGCTCCATTCTATATTTACATAGAAGATCTTTTGTCAATCTAAATTTAGGTCTTTGTTTCTTCCTGTTAAACATCACAAAAGTGATTTCAGCCTATTCTGACACAGTCTGAATTATTTTTCACTCTTTACTCTGTTACTTTTCCAGTTTTAGTCTCATCTGGAGACTTAACAAGCATGTGCTTTGTGATTTTGTTTCAATTCATGTAATTTTGTTTAGATTCATAAAACTTTAAAGCTGAGAGGGACAGTGGATTAGATGATGACAGGCTTCACTACACCCTGCTGTCCTCTTGTTTTACACACCAATCTGAGAATAGATAAGTAAAATTGGATGGAGTTTACTTGGCCAAGGTAACTTTAGACAGCTAGTAAGTAGCCAACCCAGGAGGCAAATCTAGATGACTGGACTTCAAAGTCTTGATGCCTAGGCCACCCCACTGTGCTATCTCCTTCCTTGTCAATCTGAATATATTCAGGGTTCCAGTCTCCCAAGTCCATTGTTCTTTCTTTTCATTGCATCTTACATATGTCACTTCCTTAGTCTACTAACCTAGCAACTCAGCCATAACACACATATGCACACTAATATGTTAATAATAGTAGATAGGATTTTTTACTTTTCCATATTTTATAATTGTTTAAATTAACAAACATTTTTTTAAAGTAAACCAAATCAAGAAAAGAGGGCAGGGAATAAAGCTAGATTGGTAAAACTTTTTCTCAGTAAAATCATGCTAATTGCACTTGGTCACACTGCTTCCTTTTTTTCTGTAAGTGTTTACAAAGCATATATTTAATACTCATTTCTTTGACAAATTGTTGTTAGGCTCGGCACTCCGAGGTATTAAAATTTTACTTTTTACCCTTTTTAAAAACTGAACTATAGCTATCCATCTTGGTTTTTAGTCTTCTTTCATTTTCCCTCTGCTAATTTGGAAGCAACGAAATGCATTTCTAATTTTTTTGTTGTTTTGCATTTCTTTTCTTTTGCGGTACCTTTAAATTTTTAAGGTATTATTTAATTACATATTTTTCCTGAGAGTGCTTATAGTTGTTTAGTATTTTTAACCTCCCAGCCATAACGAAGACCTCTAATGTTACCTCCACCACCTTTACCAGCAATCAGGTTATTGCATTTAAAGTTTTCATTTTCCCTTTTTCTTAAACGTACAATAATTAGTACTACTCTCTTGTCAGTCAATAGTAAATGATGTTTATTGACTTACTTTATCAATTTCTGTATCCAGTATCATTTCTTTGGTCCCTCACCTTTTATGCCCCCACCTAGTTTTCCCTTGCTGGGAGACATCCTTTCATAGTTCTTTTAGCAAGAGTCTGGGGTAGTAAGCTGTTGTTTTTAGGTTTAGCTTAATTTTGCCCTCTCTCCAGGGTGGGTAAACAAAATCTTAGGTTAACAGTTGTTTTTCCTACCTTCTTTCTGGCCATTTTTGATGTTAATGAGACCTCTGCCCTTCTGATCTGTGGTTCCTTGTAGATAATCTTGTTTATTGTCTGGGAGTTTTTAACATTATCTCCTTGTCACTGATATTCAGTAGTTTTCCTAGGATGTGCCTGGGTTGGGATTTATTTATACATACCTTGTTAGGTGCTTAGATACAAGTCTGTCTGTAGTTCTGGAGAATTCTCAGCAATTATCTCTTCAGATAGTGCTTCTCTGCCATTACCTCCATTCTCTTTTTGGATATTGAAACCGTTCAATTCACCCTCCCTGTCTCTTAACTGCCTTCTATATTTTTTAAATCTCTTTGTTTTTCTGTGTTGCATTCCTGGTAAGTTTCTCAATATCTACCTAATCTTTCCAAATTCTCTCTTTAAAACCAAGACAACAAAACAAAACCCTTTTTTATTGTGAAATATAAGACACATACAAAAAATGCATAAAATATCAGTGTACAGCTTAGCCAATTATAAAGAGAAGACCCATGTAACCTTACCCAGGTCAGGAAACAGAATATTGTTAACACCCAGAAACTCCATAGGTTCCCCTCCCAACCACAGCCTCCTGCCTCCCCCAAGGCAACCACTGCCCTGACCTTTATTATAATCACTTCCTTATTTTTCTTTATAGTGCCAACTAACACTTAATGTGTGCAACCCTAAACACCAGAGTTTAGTTTTGCATGTTTTTAACACTTTATATATTAAAAACAGAGAGAAAGCAAGAGAGACTGAGTCATAGAGTATGTATTCTCTGATCTGGCTTCTTTCAGTCAACTATATTTGTGAGATCCATCCGTGTTGTTAAATATAGCTGTTCTTTTATTTTTTTCTATTACAATATGAAAACACCACCAACAGTGTATGGGAACACTAATTTCCTCATCAATTCTGTCTATTCTACAGTTTATATATATTACATTTTTAAATTTCACTCAGTAATTTCCTTTCTAAGATTTTTCATATCCACCGGAGTTTGTTTTATTTTTCTTTTGATTCTTAATTTCATGGATTTTTTTTTTTAATGGAAATTGTACCTTAATTTATCTCCTTGGATTCTTTTAGCACATACTTATTTTAAAGTCTTTGTCAGACTGGAGTGAATTTTATTCTCGCTGTTAAGTTTTGTTGGCCAATTGTCTTAATAGATTTCCTCTTGTATTTTGGAATTTTCACGTCCGGTCTCATCTTCCCTGAAGCCGTAGCCTTCCTTAGTCAGCGAATAGACAGTTGCTCGGTTTCGAGGATCACTACACTGGTGGGAGAGCGCCACCTAGCCTCTGGCTTCAAGCACTGAAACTGATTCTATTCCTTGTCTTATGCAAAACATGTTGATCCCCGTCCTCTCTGGAGGGGCCAGTTTCCGGCCACCACTCCCACTTCCTGATACAGGAGAAAAATGAATCAGAACCCATCATGCTGTGGCTTCAAGTCCCGCTCAGTCGTTCACTTCTCTTTC
This sequence comes from Pteropus vampyrus, assembly GCF_000151845.1. NCBI lineage: Eukaryota > Metazoa > Chordata > Mammalia > Chiroptera > Pteropodidae > Pteropus > Pteropus vampyrus. The sequence continues at coordinate 302,924 of NW_011889495.1, read as the reverse complement.
TGTCCACATCGATGCTATTCTGTATTTGAGTCAGCATGTGTTGTTTCAGTTTTTTCTTTTTACGTTTTGCCTGTGATCCTGTGTTTAGAACAGAGGGGATTTTTAAAGTGCAAAGTCACCATCTTTGTTGATGTGAACACATACCTCTTTTTCATCACCAGGAGAATTCTTTTATTCTCTCCTTACCCCTGCCATGTGATTTATCTAGGCCTAGCATTTTAACATCTCTAAGTTCCTATTTTCATTCTCAGTAAAAAGGAATTGGGACACATGATCCTTCCGTTGTTCTAAGACTTTAAACACATATAAGCTGCTTAAATTTGTCCCACTCTTTCTAGTTGCAAATTTTTTCTTAGTGTTAGAAGAGACTAAAGCAAAATAGGGCTTTCTTTCTGTCATCTTTTAATAGTGCGCTATCTTCCTGAAGCTATGTTTCTCCCTTTCCTTTTCATTTTTTTCATATATTATTTTACAAAACAGAATCTTTTGGGGGCCTTTAATATGATTATGAATATGAGCTTACTTCGTTTTTGAGACTTCCATGTTCTGTATTCCGTCACTAGGATATAAATTCCCTGAGGCCAGGGGATTTGTCTTGTTCACCAAACCATCCTATCAGGCCGATATGCAGTAGACACTCGATAAATACTGTTTATATACCGAATCCTATGTTATACCATTTTGTCTATTTAAATATGAGCTTCGAAAAGGGTTTCTTATATCCCCCCATTGGTTTCTTTAAATGTCCTTTCTCCTATCTTCTCTCTGATATGATTTGTAATTCTAGTGTTAAGATTTTCTTTTTAAGAGTTTTTCATCCCTCTTGAACCAGCGATTCCATTTTAGGTATAAGCCTATGTATTAGTTAACTATTGCTGTGTAATAATATTACCACAAATGTAAGTGGCTTAAAACTCTGCTCATTTATTATCTGACAGTTTCCATGGGTTAGGAGTCCAGGCACAGCTTAGCTGCATTCTCTGCTCAGGCCGCAGTCAAGGTGTTTGCTATGGATATGGTCTCTCGTGAGGTTCCGTGGGCTTCCAGACTCACCCAGGTTATCGGCTGAATTCAGTTCTTTGCAGTTGTAGGAGTGAGGACTTCAGATCCTTACTAGCTGTCAGCCAGAGGCTGCCTTCTGTTCCCAGAGGCCACCTACAGTTTCTTTCTACCTGAAGACTGCTAACATGGCCTCTGCTTTCCCAAAACCATTAAGGGAGGGAATCCAGAAAACAGGCTCGATATTTTTATACAGCATGATTACATACATATCATCACGTACATCCCATCACCTTTGATGTGTGCTATTGGTTAGAAGCAAGTGATTGGTCCCACCATGCTCAAGGGGAGGGGGAGCATGTAAGGACATGAAGACCAGGGGGCAGTGATTTTGGGGGCCACCTTAGTTAAGAACCTGTCTGCCACAGCCTGTAAGCATTATTTATGGACTTTTGTAATGCACTTTCTTGGAAAATACACTTTCTGAGAAATAAATGGTTTTAATACTAATTTCCTCACTATTACTGAAGTATTAATGATATCAATTACACTTCAAAAATAATGCTTCCCCAATTCAACTGTGTTCCTTTTCTTTCCTATACAATTAAAAAATGCTATAGAGTTAGATTTTGCATTTGTAATCTTATACAAATGAAGTACAGTCTAAATCATATATGCAGAGATACTACTGTAGCATACTCAAAACTATGTTGATTATGCCTAATGGATGATTTTAAGCATTTTAATGATAATTTTACATAATTTTTTTCCACACCTACTAATTTTAACCATAACTGCCTTGTAAGATACAATTCCACTGCATCCTGAAATATCTACTTTATCCTGATACTGTTCATGGCAGTGACATTCGTGTCAAGGAAGTTTTGAGGAAAAAGTATATTTGCTTGCTACAACATTACATCAAATCAACTTGATTATTTTTAATCCAATCTTTCCATAGCCTGTTTCTTAGCCTTTCACTTTCCAGGCTATGTATCTAGTTTTAAATAATTTATTCCTCTTGTTGTTATTATTTAATTTATTCTTCTTTATATTCTCTCATTTCTATTTTGTCTTTCTTAGAGTAGAACTATTAGGCTTGTGTGCACCTTTCCCAGAAAGTCATGAATTGGAACAAGTGTTGATTTATATTTGTAGATGACGTGCTGAATTATTGGAGCTTTATTTAGGATATAATTGACAATAACTTATTTGATAGCAAGTACACAGTTACTATCTATCATTTTAGGCTTCCATTCCTGTACTGTTTCCTACCTATTTTCAAAGTATCATACCATTTTCCACTTTATCTCCTGCCTCTGACTTCAAAAGATCATATTTTTTGAGAATTTGGAAGTTTCTCTCATTTTTATTAATTTTTTAAAATCTAACTAATACTATGTATTATATCTTGATACCAAAATTATATACTTCTTTCACATCAATGTTTTTAATCTATCTTTTATTTTCTTATATTGAATTTATTTCTTCATTCTCAACAAAACACTCTTGTACACTTCTGATGACCCAATTTAAAATAATTTTCTTTTGGGGCCTTGACAGTGGCTTTGTATTTATTTTTTCTCATTTTAATATAAATAATGCCCTCTAGTTTTCGACCAGTTACCTATAATTAAAACCTCAGTTTTCCTTTTACTAAAACCATGTTGCTTCCTCTCAAAAAAAAAAAAATGTCTATGCATGTAATATCCTGTCCTTTACGACGGAAGTGAGGTACATCAGCATTTGGTTCCAAAAATATAGTTTCACTAGCCAATGGCCACAAATCCACTCTACTAGACTTCTAGAACATGGCTTTTTAAAATCCATAGTTCACTCACCTGAAACTATTGAAAATATACACATTTCTTGGTTAGATGCCATTTCAGGTCAGTGTCTTGTTGAGAGTATAAGGAGAATTGACATCTGTTTTAGTTTTTTGTTTTTCAATTAGATCTAGAACTGTGCTATCCAATATGGCAGCCACTGCCCACATGTGGCTATTGAGCACTTGAAACGTGGCTTGTCTGAATTGAGATGTGCTGCGAGTATAAAATAGTACCCAATTTTGAAGACTTAGTACAAAAAAATATATAAAATATCTCAATAATTTTTATATTGATTACGTGTTACAATGATAGTATATTTAATATGTTGGGTTAAACAACATATTATAATTAATTTAACCTGTTTTCTTTTTACTTTTTTAATATGGTAACTAGAAAATTTAAATTAGATATGAGGCTTACATTATATTTCTATTGGATAGCACTGGTCTAGAAAACCTTACACTTTTATTAGTTTTTGATAATCACTGTCTCTGAATTGTTTGCTTCCAAAGGAAATTTAAGAGTAAAATTCTAAATCGCTCTAAGCAAAAAAATTACTCCTTGATGGTCCCACTAAATGCCTAAACACATAACATACCAAAGTTAGGAAGCGTAATAAGGACTTATTTGGGGTGGCGGGGAGACTGTTTCAGAGTCCCTTATAAGGTATTGGTTAAATTTTCTTGGTCTCATTTTTAAAGCCTGGTTATATTTGTACATTGATGTCAAATCTCTTCTTCAAATAACTTTTTACAGCTAACAGGCCACTGTATAAATAAATAATTGTGGTGGTCTGCGGCTTTGCACTAATGTATAGTGACTTGTTCTTATGGAAATTATGAATGACAGAATGTATCAACATATTCAGCTTCTAGTTCCTTTACATTCTGAAAACTGACAGCAAGAAGGGATGACCATTTATAAGTCAGTTCATTGAATTGGGAATATGGATATAGGCAACAAATAAACATTTTGCTTCCTACACTTAATAATACCTGTAATTTACATTAATAATCTATGTGAATGAAACATCAGAACCAAAAACCTGTTTTTGGAATTTCTAATGGATTGTGCTAGTATTTTTTTTGCCCTCATGTCTTTTTATATATATATGTATATAAGAGAAAAAAATAGCTTTATTAGAAGCAATAGTACACTTCCAGAAGTGAAAGCAAGCCTGAGCAAGAGAAGCATGGCTCAAAGGCCTCCTTATGTCTTTTTTTTTTTATAACAGCTTTATTGAGATATAATTCACCTATCACATAATATACCATAATTCACCTATCACATAATATACCCTTTTAAAGTATATAATTCAATGTTTTTTAGTATATTCAGTCATGCAACCATCCACAATCTAACTTCAGCACATTTCCATCACCCCAATTCTAGGCAACTACTAATCTACTCTTTGTCTTTATGGATTTGCTAATTCTGGACATTTCATCTAAATGGAATCATGCAATATATGGTCTTTTGCAACTGGTTTCTTTCACTTCACATATTTTCAAGGTTCATCCAGGTTGTAGTGAGACTTCGTTCCTTTTCGTGGCCAAATAATATTCCATTGTGTGGATATACTACATTTTATTTATCCATTCATCAATCAGTGGAAACTTTTAACACTTAAAATATTAATGAAGCTAATAGTTACATTCAGTAATAACCTTCCTGTATATTCTCACATTGAGCCTCATAGCCATTTGTTTAGGTAGGTGTTGTTACAGTCACCACCATTTTATGGGTGAAGAAATAGAGGCTCAGAAAGCCTAACTAATTTGCCTAATATCACAGTAGTTAAGAACTAGACCTCAGGGGTGGCTCCATAGTGTAGTGGTTAGCATGTCTGCTTTACACACAGAAGGTCCTGGGTTCACGTCCCAGGTGGAGTCATGAACCAGGACCACCAGATGCGCCAGGTCCTGGCATGCGTGCCCCGTGTGTATGTCGGGGGGAGACACCCTGCCTTCAGAGATCCGGTTCTTAAAAGGAAAACGGCAACATCTATAGGTCAGGGGTGGAGGTCGGAGGTGGGTAGTTAAAGGGGAAAGAAATAAAAAAAAACTAGACCTCAAACTCACCCCAAATCATATGTTTTCTTATTGCCACAGCCTAACCTCATGCCTTGGCGATATAGTTATAAAGAATAACTACTTTATTATTTTGTAGTTAGCTTCTTTGCTAACTTTTTTGTTGTTGCTGTTAACTGTTACGGGAAATGGACTTGAAAAAAACTTTTAAAGTGGCCTCTCCCAATAGCTTTGTGGGTAACATGAGAATGTATTCTAGGTGATAATATACCTCAGTAGCTTAACAACAGATAGAACAATTAATTATACAAGAAACAGACAGCTGAACACATCGATGTCCACCTATGGGGATAGGCCAAAGGATGTGCTGGAGAGCTTTCTTTTCCCTGTCTCATGAAAAACTTCTATAATGAACTAGATAAAACTATGTTTGTATTAGAAGAACTAGTTTATGATATTTGTAGAAATCCCAAAGTTGAACTTTTTGAACTTTATCCATCTGTTAATATCATGCACAGAGAATATACTCAATAAAACTTTCTATAGCGATAACATATATCTTCTTTTGGATTCCTTTTTCTCCCGTAGGGTTCTGTAGCTATAGCTGGTGCTGTTATTCGCTGGCTAAGAGACAATCTTGGAATTATCAAGACCTCAGAGGAAATCGGTATGTTCTCACAAAGAATCTAAATAATGAAAAATGTTAATATTTTACCTTTGAAATCTGTTAGTACTTGTGCTTTTGCCCCCCATGCAATATTAAATTATATGGATCCCTATTATGAGTTTGATTTATACATAAAAGACTGACTTTTTTGTGAAGATTTATAAAACAATGAATTGACATATTTAGTGGTGGTTATTAATAAAGTGGCGAGGTAGAACATAAAAATTACCCAAGTATAAAATTGAACACCAAAGAATGCCAGAATCTGCAGGTGAAGCAGTCCAGTTAAATTTATCTGATGAGAAAGAGCTTTAACTCTTAGGTTAGAGTGAGCATTAAAACTTCAGTACCTATAATTTAAGTATTAATATGGCTATTTTCAGTTAATGGATAATTATTTTGAACTCACCTATCTACGCTTTTATCTAACTTGTTTAATTTTGCCTGAAGGAGCGATAATCTGAAACACATTTCTGATTCGGGATGCAGTGGAGGCCACTTCTTCATCTTTTTGTCAGCAACCTTAAAAATAGTAGAAATAAACTAAAATACCTTAACAAAACTAATCTAATTCCTTTATTTCTTGAGCTGGGTTCCATTTCAGTGGTGGTATTCAATGTAGGGAAATTTGTTTTTGTTGCCCCTAGCATACTACAATTAGGAACATTTGGCTGTGGTAATGAATAGGAAACCAAAAGCCCTGTCCTCAGTTTTTAAATAGATGTGTTTACTGACTAAAGTAAGTAGAATATATTGGAGTGATTTTTG
>NW_011889495.1:281904-296581 GCF_000151845.1 Pteropus vampyrus | reverse complement strand
TCTTTTCCCTGTCTCATGAAAAACTTCTATAATGAACTAGATAAAACTATGTTTGTATTAGAAGAACTAGTTTATGATATTTGTAGAAATCCCAAAGTTGAACTTTTTGAACTTTATCCATCTGTTAATATCATGCACAGAGAATATACTCAATAAAACTTTCTATAGCGATAACATATATCTTCTTTTGGATTCCTTTTTCTCCCGTAGGGTTCTGTAGCTATAGCTGGTGCTGTTATTCGCTGGCTAAGAGACAATCTTGGAATTATCAAGACCTCAGAGGAAATCGGTATGTTCTCACAAAGGGTTAGAATCTAAATAATGAAAAATGTTAATATTTTACCTTTGAAATCTGTTAGTACTTGTGCTTTTGCCCCCCATGCAATATTAAATTATATGGATCCCTATTATGAGTTTGATTTATACATAAAAGACTGACTTTTTTGTGAAGATTTATAAAACAATGAATTGACATATTTAGTGGTGGTTATTAATAAAGTGGCGAGGTAGAACATAAAAATTACCCAAGTATAAAATTGAACACCAAAGAATGCCAGAATCTGCAGGTGAAGCAGTCCAGTTAAATTTATCTGATGAGAAAGAGCTTTAACTCTTAGGTTAGAGTGAGCATTAAAACTTCAGTACCTATAATTTAAGTATTAATATGGCTATTTTCAGTTAATGGATAATTATTTTGAACTCACCTATCTACGCTTTTATCTAACTTGTTTAATCTTGCCTGAAGGAGCGATAATCTGAAACACATTTCTGATTCGGGATGCAGTGGAGGCCACTTCTTCATCTTTTTGTCAGCAACCTTAAAAATAGTAGAAATAAACTAAAATACCTTAACAAAACTAATCTAATCCCTTTATTTCTTGAGCTGGGTTCCATTTCAGTGGTGGTATTCAATGTAGGGAAATTTGTTTTTGTTGCCCCTAGCATACTACAATTAGGAACATTTGGCTGTGGTAATGAATAGGAAACCAAAAGCCCTGTCCTCAGTTTTTAAATAGATGTGTTTACTGACTAAAGTAAGTAGAATATATTGGAGTGATTTTTGGTTTTTTTTCTTTTTTTAATGTTAGAAAAACTTGCTAAAGAAGTAGGGACTTCTTATGGCTGCTATTTCGTCCCAGCGTTTTCAGGGTTATATGCACCTTACTGGGAGCCCAGTGCCAGAGGGTAAGAATTAAAAATAAGGTATGCTTTTGTGGATCTAATAACTTATTAGTTAATAGTTTCCTATCTATTTTTAAATGATTATAAGTGTAGAGAAAACCTTTTCTATTTGGAGAGTACAATTTCATAACCTGTAAACTTAAAGAAGTTAAAAATCATCTGACAATAGGCACCCAGCATATCCATATTCATGATACTGTCATTATATTTTATCTTCAAGGCATCTGCAAGTTACGTATCAAAGGGACGTCATCTAGTTCAGGGTCCCCAACCACCAGGCCATGGACCGGTACCGGTCAGTGGCCTGTTAGGAACTGGACCTCACAGCAGGAGGTGAGCGGTGGTTGAGCGAGCGAAGCTTCATCTGTATTTGCAGCCGCTCCCCGGCGCTAGCATCACCGCCTCAGCTCCACCTCAGATCGTCAGGCATTAGATTCTCATAGGAGCACTGGTCCTTGGTACTAAAAAGGTTGGGGGCTGCTGCTGTAGATGAATACTGATTTGGTTTTATATTTTTGTCATCTATTCAGATAGATCATGAACTTTTTCATATGTGGATGTAAGGACTTTCCCAACTAAATATTTATGTCCAGTTTTTTTTTTAATGTCTATTTTTTTTCTCCTGCACATTTCTACAAAATTCAACCTTTCCATATTCAGGCCATTTCAGATTGATGACTCGTTTCTTATCATGCTTATCACGCTAACCTTAAAAATCTGTATTTTTAGAATCATCTGTGGGCTCACTCAGTTCACCAATAAATGCCATGTTGCTTTTGCTGCCTTAGAAGCTGTTTGTTTCCAAACCCGAGAGGTAATAAATATGAACTTGTTTTCTTATACTTAATCTGCTTTTATCATTCTTAAATTATATATGAATGTCAGAAATTTATTAAATACTTAAAAATTAAACCCCACCTAAACACTAATGTAATAAATGTCAGTTTTTGTTCTTTTTCCATCTGGCATTACCTTGTAAGTTCTTATCTTTTGCCAGGCACTGGGCATCTTGTGGTTGGGTCCCCCAACATATTAGGCAAAGGGAATAGCACTAACATAGGCATTGGACCCCAGGTATAAAATAGAGTCCTTTGTTTTGGCTGGATATGAAGGTGAGTACAGAGGCATAGGAAGAGAAAAGGATGGTTGTGACCAGACCAGGGAAGGCTTCTAAATTTTATTCTATAGGCTTTGGGAAGCTCTTAAGCCTTTTTTTAGTAGAAGATTGTCATTTTCAGAGATGTTACTATGAAATAGTTTAATTATGTTCATTACCTTGGTTTATCTAAGATTTTGGATGCCATGAACCGTGACTGTGGAATTCCACTCAGTCATCTGCAGGTCGACGGAGGAATGACCAACAACAAAATTCTCATGCAGCTACAAGCAGACATTCTGTATATCCCAGTAGGTTAGTAAGCGTCCGTTCCTTTAAACTCTGAGAGTAAGTTTCTCATGAAAGAACTAGTTTTTTAGGCATATGTAAAAAAATACAAGGATATTGATGTAACTCTCTCCCTTCAGTGAAACCCTCAATGCCGGAAACAACTGCCCTGGGAGCCGCCATGGCAGCAGGGGCTGCAGAAGGAGTCGGTGTTTGGAGTCTCGAACCCGAGGATTTGTCAGCTGTCACAATGGAGCGGTTTGAACCCCAGATCAACGCTGAGGGTACATTTAAAGAATGAAACTTTTCATGGTATACTGTGAAAACACCTCAGTGAGAAAGAGCTTGCCTTTCTGTTTATTCAAAAGTTAAGGAACTAAGTACAATAGCAAATATTACCATTTCAGGTTTGGCTACTGAGCATATTAGGCTACACTGAATGAGTGTGGATGACAGAAATAGTTCTTTATTTAAGAAAAAACTTCTAGAATCACATTTTTATTGTTCACTTTACTGTTTACAGTCCTTTTGTATAGGAGGACAAAATTGCCACTCTGTCAGTGCTATAGCTTGTTAGAATAACCTTTTTTAAAAGGGAGAAGGGAGCTGTATCAGCTACTCACCTCTAATATCTACACTGGATCATCTTTGGTGATGATGGCTTGGTTTTAGAACATGATTAGTTGGGCCGAGGGGCATTCTGGTCACTTTTAAGTACAGCAGGGCTAGCCTGACAACAGCAGCAGCAGTTTAAATAAATGAGCATTAAATATCCGATTCACTTCTTAACAAACTAAGCTCTGACGGACACCTTTATTAAAATATAGTGATGCATCTCTTAAATTGAAATAAATGTGAGTACAAAAATAAGGTTTTATATATATTGAATTTGTTTCATAACTTTTTAAAAAACCTATGCATAAAAAAAGCGTCAGAGTAGATTTTGAGCTATTGGGAAATAAGTTTCAAATGCAATTTTAATTTTCTGGAAGACTGTGCCAGCGCTTCTTTAATTTTATACATTATTTTCCATATACAAGAAAATGGATTATAACACTAATAATTTTTTAGGCAGACAGTATGCTATGTACCTTGATGTAGAAATGTGTTTTGAAATCTGATATTCTCTAAGTTATTTTTCACTTTTGTAATATTAGATAAAATTTTAAGTTCAAAAATTTTTTATACTTCTGAAAAAAAAATCAACTTTTTAGTAAGCAAATAATGTTCAGAGCAAGTAAATGGTCTTTAGATGCTAATCTCACTCTTAAATCAAGGGGGTTTTGTGCAAAGAGTTAAGGATTACTATTTCCTGAGGAAAACAATCTTTGCCATTTTTAAGGTCCTAGCCCAGAGTCCATCAGTTATGTCAATTGTCCTTCCCTTCACCAGCCCCTCATCTCTCCCAGCAACACACACACACATGAATGGACACCTCTATGTGTAGATAATTCATTCTTCCAGCAAACATTTGTTTAGAGCCAACTACAGGCTAGAAACTGTCCTTACGTGGGACTATAGAGATGAAGAAGACCAAGTCCTGGCCTATTGGGAAAGGTAGACAAAATCATGAAAATTCACTGTGGTAGCTGATATCCTGAGGTATGTGTGAGGTGCTGTGGGAAGTTGGAAGAGGGGCCAGAAGTGAGGCACTGGAATGCTTTCTGAAGCTACTGATGTTTGAGCAGTGTCTCACAGGAGTTGCAGCCTTTGGGTGCTATGGAAAGGCTGGGAGGCTTGAAGGAAGGGTAGCTTCATACATGTTCCTTATCGTTAGGAGGAGTGCAGTGCAATATGTGTGTGGACACCCCAGCACCCATTTTTGTTTAGTCCTCTTATTGTGGACTTCCATCTTAAAGAAATCCTGTCTCACAGGAATGCAATTTGAATCTTTTAAGAAATCAGTACTTGTTAAATCTTTTGGGCGGACCAAAAATAATTCTCTTTCTAGTCTCTCCACAGTATAGCATACCCCTCCTTGTATCTCAAGCACCACCCCCACCCAAGAAAAAGAGAAATCAGATTAAATGAGATTTCTCTTTCTAATTCATCATCACTTGTTTGCAAATGGTCTGGTCTTAGCAGATAGCCTGTATCCCATTCTCCTGTCATCATCACCCTTCAGACCATGCTGAATTTCCCCTCCAAACTTCCAAGCTGGCTTTCCTCCCACTCACTGGCCATCACTAGCAACCATGTTCTTCCAAATCTGAGTCCTGGTAAAGCCCCACATCAGTTTAATACGTGAAATAATTTGTCAAGAACACCGAGTGAGCCTGACTATGACTATGGTTCTTAGAACGTCTCGGTCAACTATCTTTCATGTGTGTGTGTTTTTCCTATCTTCTATTTCTAGAAAGTGAAATTCGTTATTCTACCTGGAAGAAAGCTGTGATGAAGTCAATGGGTTGGGTTACAACTCAGTCTTCAGAAAGTGGTAACAATGTTTTTATTATTAGTGCCACTTTGTCTTAGTATGTGGAATAGCTTATTTAAGTATCTGATCATTTATACATAGCAAGGCTGCTCTCAAGAAAAGCATTATTATATATCCAGAGTTTCTAACATTTTGAATGCACTTGAAAGTTCTAAACATAAAATGTAAATTATCAGGTTGCCATACATACATCCTGCCATATCTTTCTTATTAGTCTATTCCTATTACTTCAATTTATAGCTAGTTTTCTAAAAGTAAAATTATTTCTAGTTTCTTCTTTTATTTCTGGTTTCTTCTTAATGAAAAAAAAAATCAGCTACAGTCTTTTATATTTTCTCTCTCTTAATGTCTTACTTTACCTTTTTGGGTGGCCATCTTCATAACCCGAACCAACCAAAAGCTATATTAATTTCAAAATATATTTTACTACTTCCTAGGCTGATTCTAAATTCTTACCGAGTGTACATTATGAGCATTCATTGGCATCAGAGCAAGAAATGTACCAAAATAGTAAATTTGAAGTGTCGTAATAGATTTGGAAACGCTCTTGAAGAAAACAGAGGACTATATTTTTAAATTACTTAGGTGGAAAGATATTCAGCATAAGTTAACCATTTCACCTTAAGCTGCCTTTAATATGCCTTTCACATGTTTTTTTAAAATTAGGCTTGGTTTAAAAAAAAAAGTTTGACGTTCACAGAAAAATTGAGGGAAAGGTACAGAGAGTTCCCATATATCCCCTGTACCACATGCACAGCCTTCTCGATTATCAACATCCCCCACCAGAGTGGGACATTTCGTTCCAATTGATGAACATCATAATCACCCAAAGTTCATAGTTTACATTATGTTTTACTCTTGGCATTGTATATCCTATGAATTTGGTCAAATGTACAACATGTACCCATCATTATGATATCATACATAGTATTGCTACTGCCCTAAAAATCCTCTGTGTTCTGCCTGTTCATCCCTTCACCCCACCCCCCACAGCCTCTGGTAACTACTCATCTTTTTACTGTCTTCATAGTTTTGCCTTTTCCAGAATATCATGTAATTGGAATCATATAGTATGTAGGATTTTCAATTGGCTTTTTTCATTTGGTAATGTGCATTTAAGTTTCCTCCATGTCTTCTCACAGCTTGATAGCTCTTTTTTTTTTCAAGTTTATGGGGGTAACATTGGTTAATATAATTATAATTTTCAGGTGTACATTATAATTTGACATCTATATATTCTATCGTGTGATTACCAACTTTTTTTTTCAATTAGAGTTGACATTCAATATCATTTTACATTAGTTTCAGGTATATGTCTTCCATATTTAAACAGCCTCTTAAACATGTTTAATATGGTATAATATTTTAATTCTTTGCTAAATATAAGATTTGTCACATAATGAATGGAACAATGACCAATAATAAATTGAAGCATATACTCTAATGAAGAAGAGTTTATAAATGACATATAAACTGCTTTTCAACCCCAAAGTGAGCATAGAATCACTTTTCCCCCTAACCCACTTCCACCCTCTAGAACCACTATTTTTTTTATTTTAATTTTAATTTTTTTAGGGGGGGCAACCCTTGGTTGACCTCACAGATTGCAAGGACCTTGTCAGCTTACGATCCTTTATTTTTTTTATTTTTTACACCTACAGTACCTCGTCTTCCTAGGTGGTCTCCCATCCAAGTACCAACCAGGCCTGACCCTGCATAGCTTCTGAGATCAGGCTTATTCAGGCTAGCATGGCCGTAGACTAGAACTACTTTTAATTAGTGTCCAGCTTTTAGGAGAAGCTTCTGGAACTATCCACTACCACAGATCACTGTGATCTGTATTTTCAGTCTTGGATGTCTGACTTGAAGCTTTTGTTTTTTTCTCCTAACTAAGCTTAATTTCCTTTTTCTTTCAATTTCTTTCCCTGAGACTCAGGTTAGAGAACATCAAAGCAACCATGTCCTCAGGCAACATTTTAGAATGTAGATTTAATGCAATTTAGTTTTCAAATTAGAGTAATATTAATACGTACATTTCCTTATACACTGACTTCTATTTTAAAAAAGAAAACGAAACCAATAGAGGTTTAAATTTATTTTCAGTAGACTAATAAAACTCTTCTCTGATAGCCAAAGGATTTACAATTTGAATTTTGGGGGAATTGGATTGCTTACTTAGTATCTTTTGGGGAAGAATCAAGAAAGCTAAAATCAACAGCCTCCCAAAAAGTGTTCTCCATCAGCTTTCTCTGGCTTTGCCAATGGAAGGCTCATGGTCCATATGCACTATGTTCTTGGCTATTTGTGGCATGCTATCTGTATTGTTTGTTAATTATTATAAGCCTTCAATTTTGATTATATTTCTTATTTGAAGTAATAACTCTTTGCTAGCTTTTATGAATATATTATTTTTTAACTTATTTTGTTTTGCTATCATGTGATTCTTAACACAAATATTGTAATTATGTGTCTCTCTTTTGGTTTGCTTGACTGGAATTCCCTTCTACTTGGATGACCACAGGTGACCCTAGTATCTTCTGTAGTCTACCCTTGGGCTTTTTTATAGTGAGTAGCATGGTAATGTTAATCGGAGCAAGGTACATCTCAGGTCAGTTACTCTTTAAATTAGACAATTTTATTAGTTAGTGTTAATGTATTTGTATATAATGGCAGAAGGTTTTCAGTGTTTTTCATTCTTCCTATGGTTAGGAATCTGGAAAATCCTAAATCCTTTAATTTTTCAAATTAAAGGTCTAATTTGACTAATTAATCTTTTGTGGCAGTCAGAATAAAGGACTGTGACTCTGCTTAGCCTCTTTTATTTTTAGTAGATGATCCTTTGAGGAGCTACATTTATTCTGCTGTCAACTACAGCAATGAGCAAAAGTAAAAATACTACTGTTAATGCTAAATGAAAGGACTTCCAGAGTGACAGATGAAAATTCAAGTATAATTTCTGATATTAATTAAATTGGCTTTCAAATGTACATAAAATGTTTTTCATGCTTACAAAAATTTGCTATACAAGTCTTAAGATTTCAATTCTGGTAAGAGTTTTGGCCAGAGTATATTAAGCAGAGTTTCTGTAAAACTCTAGAACTGGGGAAAATTTATAGTCACTTTTATTTTAGTTAAAAGAATTCATTTTGTGAACTGAAGATTTTTAAATTATTGCTTAAATAAATTGGGGTTGAATTAAAACTGAATTATTATTCTACACAGTAACTTCTACTGAATAGTCTTATAAAAGCAAAATTGCTCAGCATGTGATGAAATACATTGCATAATCTGTGTTAATTTAAATATCACAATCATTTTTGGAAGGTATTCCTGATGGTAGCTCAATTTTTCAAATTAATGGCTTAAATGGAAATAATTTGTTCCATATGTTGCCAAGAAAGTGAAACATTTTAAAAATCTTTATGATTAAGGAAAGAGTTAAATTATTTCTCTTAATTAATTAGATGATGATCTGGGTTTAAAATGTAAAATTTAAACTTTACGGATATGTGGGAACATCTGTAGAAATCTGACATGCCTTAATTCAGCTTGCCATAATCAGTTTAGTGCTATATATAAATATGAGATGAAAAATGTTCACATCAGCAGAACATTAGATTATCTTTTAATTAATAATTAAATATGGGTTACTTGCATGAGGATTTAAAACTAGATTACCTTTTTCTGTATTTTTCAAATTTAGGATAAATTTGTTCTAATCTTCTGTTTCCATAAATAATACTTTATGTTGGTGTTAGTGCTTTATACCTAACAAAGAAAGGGCTTCTGTATATATAAATCTATAGAGACTTAGCAGATATCTATTGTCTTGATGGAAGAGTCCAAATATTCCCCAGAAGAACTATAATTTAAATTTGTAAAGAAACTTATATGCTGTTTGGGGAAAAGTTCCATTATTTTTTCAGTAGCCTGAGATTTTTTGGCTGCATAATAATCTGAAAAAGTAAAGAAAAAAACATTGCAGCTGAGTGTTTTCACTGATCTTCCTGGCCTCTTGTTTCCCCTTTGGTACCATGACAGGATAAAAAGGCCCGGTCTCTATGAAAATAGAGACATGTGGCATATCTCTAAGCTAAAGGATACATTCAGTGTCCAAATTCTTAGGCTTCCAAAATGGATATGGTTACCATTTTAGGTTACATCTTTAGGTTCTCTCTTGGTAACTAACATATGCTGAGATTTGAGAACAGTGGGAATTGTTTGCCTTGGTAAGCAATTAGTAACAGTGTTAATATTTGCTAATTTGGGGATTGGCTGTTATATTGGTTGCATTTTTAACCGTGAAGCAATATTTAGAGACCATATGAAATTTCTAACTCTATAAATGATTGAATAGTCTTCATTGATTTAACTCCTGAATTGCATATATGCTATTTTTGACATTGATGGTTTTTGTCCCCCATTTTAGGTACCCTGTAAATAATACCAACTCGTGGAATTCCGACAATGTGAGCTCTTTACCTAGCAAGAGAATCCAGCGATTCTGTCTCTTAATGTGATGACACTATTCATAGACTCTATTTTATTTATAAGCCACTTGCCGCATGATCCTCAAAGTAGACCTGTGGCTTGAAATAAAGAAAATGCAGCAGAAAGAATGCTCTAGAAACATTTGGTGTGTTTTTTAACATCAACCGTTAAGATTGGACCAGGGACCTTTGGAGTTGACTCCTCCTTTGCCATCACTTCCTGCCCCATTTCCTCTAAGATCTAGGAAGAATTCAGATCCTGTCCATTGGCATCTTTCCTCAAAAAATAATCAGATGCTGATGGACCAGGATTTGATCCTCTGTACCACACACACTTGATTATTACTAACCAAGTAAAAATGAGCAACTTTGTATTTTCTTTTAGCAGGTTCCCAAAAGTCCTCTTTTCTGTATATTAGGGATACCACAGTATCATCACTGAATGTTTAAATGAAAACCTCTACTAAATTCTTAAAATAGAAATTTAATACTCTCATATCTTAGATATTTTTTCCAAAAAGTATTTGCCAAAACTGAAATTCTTCAGGCATTTCACATGGTCTCATTAATTACACTGAATTGCTGTCTGGATCTTATAAGAAAAGGACACTTTTTTTGTTTGTTTTCCACTTCTCCTTTTTATATTTTTTACTTTCTATGTATAACATAAATACTTATATATTTTATATACTGAAGGTAGCCCATTTATATATCGAGAGTACATTTTACATGACTCACTAATTACACTGAATTTCTGTCTGGATCTAATAGGGAAGAACACTTTTTTTTCTTTGCATCTCTTTTCTATATTTCTTACTTTGTTTGTATTGCATACATGCCTATATATTTTATATGCTGAGGGTAGCCCATTTATAAATTAAGAGCACATTGTATTCAGTAGGTTTTAATGGGGCTAGTCTTAAGTGGACCACTATATGTATAAATATTTTGGGGAAAACAGCTGTATACATTTTGGGGCAACGGTTATGCATATTATTTACCAGGAGAAACATTTTCTTAAAAAGCCAACATTTAAAAAAGTATATGTTCTATGTCAATAAAAGAATATACTTCGTTGTGACTTCAACTATATTTCTTATACCTTACCTTTTCATTGAATTGTTGTAGCTAGATATATGCTAAAGAAAAAAGAAAAACTGTGGAATTCTACAGTAAATATTGTTTTCAAACAAGTACTAGTCAATATAAAGTTATTTTCCTTTGACATAATTTTAAACTTATTTGGGATCCTTTTGAGGGGATGTCAGAAAGGTTAAAAAGTAGAAAAAAAACTTTGGGAATAAAGCCAAGAATCTCTTTCCATCGAAATATGTCATTAATTGCTGATAGCAATTACAATTTCTATTAATTACCTCTGCTTACTGTCATTACAACTGAAAAAGGTTTACTGTTAGAAATGGCTTCCAATGAAACCAAGAATTTCTCAAAATATTTAGTATTATGTGTTCTAAAAACTTACTAATCTAGCTTCTTACTGTCAATTTAAAAAATATCTTAAAATTAACTCGTTTACGACAAACAAGAAAATACTGCCTCCTAATTATTTTTTTTTGATCACTGCTGAAAATGGAAAAATATGTATATGTTAATATAAAAAGTTTTGTTTGAAATGAATGCTAACTTGCATTTGCAGTCTCATTGTGTTCCTAAATTGTTCAATCTGCTGGGCTTTATTGATGCAGCTGCCACTTTAGTGACATTTATAGAGAAAAGTACTGTGAAATGACTACTTTGTGGCAGGGTACTTTTAAACATAATTATGTTTCTACAGAGGTAGGTTGAGTTAATTGTAAATAATTGTGAAAATCACTGTTTAAATAATGTTATGGTTACATTAATTTTCTAGAAATTGCAATATTTATAAATGTTTGAAATTGTACACATTAATATTTCATGATAAATGTACTTAAAATAAATTGACCCCTCATTCTTACTTGCATTTCTCATTTACAGACTAGAACTAGATCACAGTTAAATTAAGAAGGATGTTTCAGGAAACATGAAACTCAGCTCGATCAGGCATATTCTGAAGAATTAACCAACAGTTGAGGAATGATGAGTACCTTAATCATTCTATTAGAAAAGACTACACTGTTCCATCTCGGCATCCAGATTTACCCTGGCAAGGTCACCAGCCAATATCAGTAGGGTCTCACTTGGTTAACCATGACTTTCTATTGGTTTTATTCTGTGCTGCTGTTTTTCTCTACCTGAGTTAGTCAGTGGAGTCAAGTTTACCATTGTTCCCTCAATCCATTAGCCAACACCTCAATCTTTTTTTCTCCAACTAATCGGTAAAATAAGTAATGCATCTTTGCTTCTGTAATGATATTTTAGAATTTTTTAGTATGTTTCTTAAAATGCCCAAAGTCAATTCCTTTGGTTTATGGGTGTTTTATATCATATGGGAATGAAGAATGATAGTTATTTAGGAGAAACCACCAAGTGAAAGATGACATAGGACAGAAACTAACATTAACAGTAGAATAGGTAGCATTTACCTTATAGTGTCTATCTAATAGTAAAAGTACAAAAAGTATTTTTTTACAGCTTTAATGAGGTATAATTGATATATATAAAACTGCACATAATTAATGTGTACAAGTTGATGAGTTTGGACCTATGCATACACCCATCATACCATTACCACAATCAAGGTAATAAACATATCCATCATCTCTAAACGTTTCCATGTGTCCCTTTGCTCTTTTGTGTGTGTGTGTGTGGTAAGATGCTTAACATGAGATCTACCATCTTAGATTTTTAAGTGCACAACACCATCTTGTTACTTATAGGCTTGCTGTTGTGCAGCAGATCTCTAGGATTTATTCATTTCATATAACTGTAACTTTATACTCATCAAACAACTCCACATTTTCTCCTCCTCCAGCCCCTGCTAACTACCAATCTACTCTGTTTCTATGAGTTTGGCTTTTTTAGATTCCACAAACAAGTAAATGATTCTGTATTCGTCTTTCTGTGTCTGGCTTATTTCACTCAGCATAACACATTCCTGGTCCATCAATGTTGTCACAAATGGTAGGATTTCCTTTTTTAAGGCTGAATAATATTCCACTGTGTATATACTACATTTTCTTTATCCATCTGTCAGTGGACATTTAGGTTATTTCCATATTTGGCTATTGTGAATAATGTTGCGATGAACATGGGAGTGTAGATGTCTCAGATCCTGATTTCAATTATTTTGGATATGTCCAGAAATGGGATTGCTGAATGATATGGTAGTTTTATTTTTAATTTTTTTGAGGAACTGCCATACTGTTTTCCATAGCAGCTACACCAATTTACATTCCCATCAGCAGTGTACAAGGGTTCCAAAAATTATTTTTTTAATTTATTTATTTTAATTAGTTTCAAGTATACAATACATTAGTTAGACATCTATATAGTTCGTAAAACGATCCCCGCAATTGCTCCCTCCCTCCCCTGACCCTCCACGTAGCCAATGTATTAACACTAACTGCATTCCCTATGCCGTGCTCCCCATCCCCGTGACCATCTGCTACTAATTTGTACTTCTTTAACCCTTCACCCCATTCTCCTAGCCCCCCAAGCCCTCCTCCCCTCTGTCCATCACCAAATTGTGCATTATATTTGTAAGTCTGTTTTTGATTAGTTATTTTTATTCCTTAGATTCTGCATATAAGTGAAATCATATAGTGTTCATCTTTCTCTGTCTGACTTAAATAACTTCTAGGTCCATCAAAGCAGTATCTTTTTCTATCCCTTTCCTTTTAGTGTGTGTGTGTGTGTGTCTTTTAATCTGAAGTGAGTTTCTTGTAGGCAGCATATGTAGGGGTCTTGTTTTCTTATCCTTTCAGCCACTCTGTCTTTTGGTTGGAGCACTTAATTCTTTTCCATTTGTGGTACTTACTGATAAAAATGTAGTCGTTACCATTCTTTATTCCTGTTTTTGATACATGTTTTTTCTTAAAGAAGTCCCTCCAACATTTCCTGTAATACTGGCTTGCTGGTGATAAATTCCTTCGGCTTATTTTTGTCTGAGAAGCTCTTTATCTATCCTTCAACTCTAAATGATAGTTTTGCAGGATAAAGTATTCTTGGTTGTAGATCCTGGGTCTTAATCATGTCGAATATTTTGTACCAAGCCCTTCTGTCCTGCCTAGTTTCTTTTGAGAAATCAGCTCCCAGTCTTAATGGGTGTTCCCATATAGGTAACTATCTGTTTTTCTCTTACTGCTTTTAATATTCTTTCTTTGTTTTTAATCTTTAGCATTTTAATTATGATGTGTCTTCGTGTGGGCCTCTTTGGACCCCTGATTTTTGGAATTCTCTGAGCTTCCTGGAGTTTTATGTTCATATCCTTCACCAGGTTAGGGAAGTTTTCCATCATTATTTCTTCAAACAGCTGTTCAACATCTTGATTTACTTCATTTACGCTGATCAGACGGATATTTGGACCCTTAATAGTGTCCCATATGCTCCTTAAATTATTTTTAGTCTTGCCATCTTATCTCTTGCCATTCTGATTGTGTGTCCTTGGCTTTCCCATCCTCTAGATAGGGCATATGAGCCTTTTCTTTATTCACTTTGGTTATTCCTTTGTTTATTCCATTTAATATACTTCTCAGATAATGTGTTCTTCATTTCAGACTGGTTCTCTTTTATAATTTCCAAATTTCCATTTCCATTTTTATGTTCTTTATCTCTTTGTTGAAGTTCTCAATGAATTTATCTACACTTCCCAAAAATTTATTGAGCATCTTTATAACCAGTGTTTTGATTACTTGACTCCATTATACCTGAATTTCTGTTCTGTCATATGGCTTCTGCTTCTTTGTCTTCACATTTTGGCTGCCTTTCTGTGTCTTTTTATATACGAGCAAAGCTCCTAAGTCTCCCAGTCTTATTAGTGTAGATTGTGAAGTAGGCGTCCCAGCGGCACAGTCCTGAGAGGGGTTCAACTGCAGGCCCAATTTAGCCCAAGTCTCTGCCCCTCCAGGGCCACCTGTTAAGATTCAGCAAGCAATCTGCAGATGCTACGCTCATAGTTGCCTCAAGAGGCCACACCAGAAACCGAGGCTAGCTGCCTCCAGTGTGAGTCTCAGCAAGGAGCACCTGACTCTCCGAGGATACACCTGGATGTGGCTTGGGTGGGGCCGTGAGTTGGGGGAGGCGAGG
>NW_011889495.1:146242-281544 GCF_000151845.1 Pteropus vampyrus | reverse complement strand
GCTACTGCCAGTGCCTCAGCCTGTCTCAGCCACTGGGGACGGGGCTGCCCCATGTCCTCACCCCGTCCTACCTTCTGCCGTTGCAGGGTGATTTCTTGGATTTCTCTCTAGTTGTATGGCTTGTTCATCAAGATTCCAGGCGATTTTTCCTTGCTGTCGCTCCTTGTTTCCATCACAACTTTGATTTGGTCACCAGAGGGATGAACAGAGCCTCTATCATCTATGCCATTTTTTTCGGTCTCCCTCCAAAAATTATTTTTTAACTGTAACTTTAATAGCTTGTTTTAACTAATAATTAAATAATGAAATTTACTTGATTTGTTGTTCTTGCAACTTAATAACTTTCATAAGGTCACATAATAGACAATTAGTAGAAAACTGAGTGACTTTTTAGACCAACTTGATTGCTACTGGCCTATACATTATAGATACATATCTTAATTCTGGTCCTATGATAAAGTATAAGATATGCTAAAGATTGTAGACAAAAATACTCACAAATATTTCCTGAGATTTCCCTGTCATCAGATTTATTGAAACTGACTCATCAAATTAAATTTGGGACTATAAAGATCAATATTCCGAGAAGGAGAAGATAGGTTAAAAAGCAAGTCGTTCAACTAGAGTAATACCTTTATTTATCAGTTTTCATCCTATTTCAGATAACTAGTTCTACCTGACTGCATGATAGTTGAGAGGATGACAATATTTTATATTAAAAAGTAGCCTCAGGCCTTTTTAAATTTTCCTGTTTAGTATTAAAATTAAGTAGCTTCTTTTATTCCTCATTATTAATAGGAATATTATTTATCTCAGTTGTTTATTAGTGTATGACGAGTTTGCAAGTAGATTTTGTAAATATCAAATCATTTCAAGCATCACCAAAACATCTGCCAAAGGGAGACTGGTTAGACATACTGTGGGATAGCCACAGGATCAAAAATGTGTAACCGTAGAAAAGAAGGACACTATCTAGAAACATGGAAACATCCAGGGTAAGTGAAAAAGCAAGATGCAGAGGAGTACTACCTTCTATTTTACAAAGAAAACTAGGATGTTTGCCTATGCTGGAAGGACATATAAGAAGCTGTTAATAGTGTTTACTTATGTTCTACATGCCATTGAGTCAGCTCCAACTCCTGGAAATCCTGTGAATGAGTGATGTGTACCATGTCCTGTCCCCAACAGCCCCATTCAGTTCCTGTGGACTCATGCCTATGGCTTCTGTTGTGGAGTCAGTCCATCTCATTCGGTCTTCCTCCTTTTCTGCTGCCTTCTATTTCAGAGCATTATTGTCTTTTCCAAAGAACCCTGCCTTCTCATGATGTGCCTGAAGTAGGACAGCTGCAGTTTTGTTATTTTTGCATCCAGCAATGTTTCAGGCTTAATTTGCTCTAGGACCCACTTGTTCATCTTTCTGGTAGTCCAGGGTATCCTTAGAGCTCTCCTCCAGCACCATATTTCAAGTAAATCCGTTCTTTTTCCTATCAGCCTTCACTGTCCGGCTTTAGTATCCATTATAGTAATTGGGAATACAAGGGTGTAGATGATCTTGGCCTCGGTCTCTAATGACACATGTTGCTTTTGATGATCTTTCCTAATTCTTCCATTGCTGCCCTTCCAAGTCTCAGCTTTCTCTTGATTTCTTGCCTGCCATCTCCATTTGAGTGGATGGCTAAATCAAGGGTAAGCAAAATCTTTAACAATGTCAATATCTTCATTGTCTATGTTAAAGTTGTGTATTTCTTCTCTAGTTATGATTTTTGTCGTCTTGATGTAGAAAGCAGTGATAATTGAGTATGTAGGGGCAGGTGAGAAAAGCTTTATACACACACGCAAAACTAATTTAAATTTTTTCGAACTTAAATTCAGAGGTCATTATACACTTATTCATGGCAGAATTATTAATAATAGCCAAAAAAGAGGAAACAACCCAAATACCTATCAATTGATGAATGGATAAACCAAATGTGGTACATCCACACAACAGAATATTACTCAGCTATAAAAATGGATAAAATACTGATATATGCTACAATATGTTTGAACCTTGAAAACTATGCAAAGTGAAAAAAAGCCAGATGCAAAAATCCACATATTGTGTGATTCTACTTATATAAAATGTCTAGAATAGACAAATTCGTAGAGATAGAAAATAGACTAATGGTTGCTAGTGTCTCGGGGGGGGGGGGGTGGGAAATGACTGCTAATGGGTACGGAGTTTATTTTGGGGTGTTGTATGACCAGTTCCTTGATGATATGTGAGCTTGTAACCCCTAAAATGAGTCCTCTGAAGGAAAGAAATTTTATTTATTACTTAAAAAATAGAAGTTAATAAATTTAACTCCTTTTTATTCTACTTTCACTATTTTTCAAGCATTTAATATTGGAAATAAGAAAAATGCTTTAGTCACTAATACACAAAAGATTATAATGAAACAGAAGATCTGATGTTCCATTCACCTTCCCAGGGGTTTTCATAGTTTGTCCAATAGAATATATTTTTACTAAAGATGCAGTTAACCTGTTTCCCCCCAAAGACTTGATGAATGAGGAGTCAGTCTTCTGAAAGTATTAACTGAAATATATTATCAGAATTATCAGCAACTTGACTTTTCCCTAAATGGGTCCTCTTAACTGTGCTACTTCTTAATTTTCTTAAATGTTTAATTTTATCTGCTTATCATCCTTTTTCTCCAAACTCCATTTAAACTTTTAGTCTTAATTCACCACCATATCTTTTTCTTGACTACAGAGTTTATAGGAGGAAACAATAGGTCTGTAATCCACCTCTTCAATTGTAAACCTAATTCAAATGTCAGTGAATATTTGCAAGTTCACACTCTACATCACTGGTTTCTCAGGAGCCAAGGGAACTTTTTAAAACATCTTTAAAATCAAATTTTTTGTTTGGAAATAAGGGTAATACTGCTCTTGGAAAAATTGAAAAATAAAAAAGATTAGAAAGAAAAGTCCATATCCTAAAATAATGCCTGTGATTATTTTGATTTTTAACCCCCCAAACTTTAAGGCAATATTTTCATAGATTTTGAATGTTCATAAACTTTTTATATAAATTTTAACATGCAAAACTATAAAAAAACAATATGAGGTGTTATTTATATGGATATATACAGCTGAAGTAGAAGTATAAAACTTGCATAGGAATGATAGATACCAATTTTAGGATGGTTATTGCCTCTGGAAGGGGGAAGATGGAATTAGATGGAAAAGGATTTCACTGGAACCTGAAAAGTAGTGTTGCTTAAAAAATTAAAAACGCTAAAGCAAATACAGCAAAATCTTAGATTTGACCGAGTGGTGGATGCACGTGTATTTACTATATTCTCTGCTTTTCTGCATGCTTGAAATACTTCATAATAAAAAAGTAGGGCAGATTGCCTTCCTAATTGTGTGTATGTATCCAAGCCATCACTCACTGTCTATGAGTGTAATTTTGCTTAACCTGATAGCTTTCCCAATTAAAAGGGCTTAAATCTTATTGATCTTCTGGCACAATTACTTCAAGCATCTCATATAAAGTATGAATATTCAGAAGAAATAATGTGTATTAGGAATTCTTGCTTAACCATTCACTTATTATGAAATGAATTTAGCAGACTCAAAAAAGAAATATTCATTTACTTTATTTCCTATGTAGTACCTTCCACAGATTCTAATGCACTGCTGTAAGCTTACTACATCTATAGTTACACATTAAAGGTAGAAAATTTCTGGGCAGAAAAGTCTCAACTCTACACTTAAGTTCAATATCAAGGGGAAAAGTTATTGTGATCATTATAGTATTGCATTTTAAGTCAGGCACAAGACCTGTTTTATTGTATTCCAGGTTCTAGTTCATTATGGTAGAAAGAAAGCACTTGATAATAAAATTGGATGAAATTTGTCTCCTTCTGAAAATGTGTTTAAAAGACTACAAAGGCATGGATAAAATACAGTGATAGGGCGATGATCGAAATGACTAACACCTACTATGGAAGGGAAACGAGCTCTGAAACTGAACGATTATCCAGTTTTACCTATGCTGGATTTTTTCCCCCCATTATGTCTTGATATTTCACTTCTCTTTGCTCACACTCTGTAATGCCAATATTAAGTGACTAGAACATGGACAGATGCTGAGCCATTTCTGATGAAATGTCTCAAACATCTAATCATAATTAATGTGTACTATAGAAAATTCTCCTATCTTTTTAAAGTCCATCACTCGTAGTCTATCTTACCAGCTTGCTAAAGGCCATGTGGAATAGGATCTAGTGACTGACTTGAAAAGCTGGTTTCTTGTTAGAAACAAGTTCAACCCTAGGTGGCGCTGCTTTCCACACTCAGGCTCTTCTGTCCCAGGCATCTTTCCCATCAGCGCGTACTGCAGAGGTTGCTAGGGTGCTGGTTTTCTAGTAATCATAACTAAATGAAAGCATTGTAGTGATCATGGGAGATGTCCAGGATGCTTTCATGCTAAGATCGAAAACCAAAGGCTTGAGTGAAGACATCAATCCATTTACACTTTCCTGCAGCTTTGATTTTCTTTATACTTTTCAGCTCATGATAAAAGTCAGATTTATAGATAATTTTCTTCATAATGTATAACAATTATTTTAAAGCTGGAATATCTCTGCTAATTACACATTATATACTCTCCTAAATTTATTCAATCGTAAATTTCTTAGTTACAGCCTTTTTTTAAACACCTGTTTCGACTCTATGCTAATCCATAAACATGATCATAACAAAATTGCGTTAATACCTTATGTTGGTATCATCATTATTGTCTCAATACCAAGCAAATTTTTAACTCTATTATCATTTTCATTAGCTTTTTACATATTGAGCTTTATGAACTTATTAAAAAATATTCTTTATTACTACAGGCCATCGGCATTTTGATCACACGTTCTAAGCACCATAAACACTTTAGCATCCAAGTATAATAAAACTTATTTGAAAAATGATGACTAATCTAATTTATAGACTATTTTGTAGTAAAAACACTTTCCACAGACAGTTGTATGAGACAAAGGGTATACTTTGAAAAAATAGTCACAATAGGTTCATATCAACGGTAATAAGCTACAAACAGGGTTAAATTTCTTTCATTATAAAACAGATATTGAGCCAAAAATTTTAATACCCTAATTCCTTAGGTATGTTTTGAGTAAAATGTTTTTTAAGTGGAATTTTTTTTTATATAAAGTAAGACATTTAAAAAATTTATTTGACTATACTACTCTAAAAAATTCATAAAGTACTTTGAAACTAAGTAGTCTAATTTTTAAGAGAAATAATGACATTTTGCTTCACATTGTACTACTAGTGAGAAATTTAATTGTAGGTGTATAGATGCTAAAAATACACAAACAGAAAGGCACAGTGAAACATTGTCTTGCTCTCCAAACTTTTTGGAGCTCCAATGTAGAAAGACATTAAAAAGATTTTTATCGAAAACATTTGAGTACGATGTTAACTTGCAATAAAGCAAATGGCCTTAAAGTTACACTACTCCTTTCTCTGCCTTCAGGTTTCTAAGTTAAGGAATAATGAGTTTTGTTTCTAAAACTGCTTTTCTTTTATTTATCTTTTTTTTTTTTATTGTGACATTGGTTAACGAAATCCAATAAGTTTCATCTGTACACTTTAACAGTAAGGTGTATATATATTTACACTGTGTGTTCACCTCCCATAGTTAGATTTTTTTCTGTCACCACATATTTGACCCACTTTACCCCATCTACCTCCCCCCTGCCTCCACCCCCTGCCCTCTGGTAACCACTTTAAAATTGCTTTTAGTCTGTCGCCATAATAAATTTAAAAAATTAATTATTAAAAAATAAAAATAAAAATAATAAAATTGCTTTCAGTGAAGTTAATTTTAGTCCCCTTGGGGAAGTGATTGGAGAAAGGAATGTAGAGCTTTTCTTAGATGCTTTAGGGATCAATTGACTCTAGTATATCCAAATGAATTTGGCCATTCTAACTATGTATGCTTAAAGATTTTCTATAATCGAAAGGGGGGAAAAAAAGGATTAAAATCCAACTCTGCCATCAAGTATGTGGTTACTAAGTAAAATAGATTATTAACTATGTAAATGCATTCTCAGAATAATGAATAACAAAAATTTAAGTTAGTAGTGCTTTTAGCATCAAAATTTCAATTTAGAGTAGTTGTAGTTTTTTGATAAATAATGAGCTGGGTGTATCAGTTATCTATTGTTGCATAAGAGACTACCCCCAAAACTTTGTGGCTTAAAACAACCACCGTTTCATTGGTCACAATTCTGTGGACCATCACTTTGGCCTGGGCTCAGTGGGGGCAGTTTTTCTGTTGCTCTTATTTGGCTCACTCATGGACCTACAGTCAGAAACAAGTTGGCTGGAGGCTGGCTGGCCCCAGCTGACCTCACTAACACATCTGCCAGTTAGCCAAGGCTGTCGGCCACAGCACCCAAAGTTGTTATCCAGCAGGGTAGCTCAGACTTCTTCCCATGGTGGCTGGATTCCAAAAGGGCAAGAGCAGAAATTAAAAGGCCTCTTGAGGCCTTGACTTTAGACTCCACTTCTTGATAGAAAGAGCTGCAGATATAGTCTGTGGCCATATTTATCTATCACATTAGGCTATTTAGATCAATCTTCTCATTGAAAATGTCAAAATAATACCTTAAAAGTATCAAAGAGATGAAAAGCCAATAGCAAACCCCCAGGCCAATTTTTTATTTGGGGATGATAGCTTGCAATCAGAGATATAAGTTATTAGAGCACCAAAGATGAATAGGCTTTACACTTGGGATCCAGTAGTCCAGGACCACATTCAAAATAAAGGGAGTCTGCATTATAGAAGGATCCAAAAGGATGATACCTCCAGGATAAAGACTGGATCTACTCCCTCACTCCCTATCCCAGGAGACTACAGAGAAGGCTGCCATTTCTCTGAGCAGAGCTAGAGAAAAAAGAAGAAGACCTAGGGGTCTCTGCCTGGGTTTGACACAGTAATTAGTTGTGTGGCCTTTGTCTAGTCGCTTACCTTGTTTGCATCATTCCTTCATCCAGAAAATAAAGATAATAACAATCTCCACCTTTCAGAGTTGTGAAGATTAAATGAAACAATACATACAAATTGCTTAAAACAGGCGTCATGAGCAAATGCTCAATAAATGTTAACTATTATCATTTAGGAAAAACAGTCATGATATGCTAAGGCATTACAAAAGGAAGACGGTCTACTGGGATTTTTCTCCTTCCTTCTGGATACTCCTGGTCCTTTAATGTCCTTTGCCCAGGTCAAAATATTAAATGCCCACAGAGGCCAGACACAGAAATGTAAAGAGAAAAGAGGGCAAGTATAGGAAACAGGGAGGGACAGAACCGTTGTAGAAAGAGACCACACCTTAAATGAATGGAGACTGCCGCCACGGGGGAAAGCGGCCCCTGTTAACAATATCTTAATGATATTGTGGACTTTTGGGAAATAAGAATAAACTAGACTACATTAAATTCAGAAGCTCTTGGGAGACAGGTTACCAAAGCCTGAAAAATATTGCACGTCCTTTAAAAGGAGGAGTGTAGATCTTACTTCAGGGCAAAATGATCAGGAGAGTTAATATAAAGTATTGACCCTTTGGTTTATGAAATGTTGCTCACATGAGATGATAGGCAAGCAATAATAATATTTGAGTGGTTACTATATATGCAGCTTAACTGCTTTACATATTTTATCATACATGATCACATTTAATTCTCATAAATACCTTTAAACTAAATATTATTTCCACTTTGACTCGGTAATTTATTGAGCTATTAGAATATGCTTTGTTTTTTCTGTTTGTTTTTTTTTTTTCTTCCTTTTAATGCTTGGAGGGCTCTGTGCTACAGAGAGGGAGAAAGAGATAAATGTTTCTTAGGGCAGTGAGTGAGGAAAAAAAGGAAAAAAAGGGGACAGAGCCTCGAGTGAGTTTCCACCAAAAGTGAGACTCAGATTCTCCTCCCTCCAGAGACTGGGAGAGGGAAATGAAGTGGGGAGCAGCAAGTGGTGAATGGTACTCGATGAGGCTAATCTTTGGATTAGCATCTTCCCCAGGAACAGACAAGCTCCTCCAATCCGTAGAGTGTGTCAGACTCCAAAACCAATGCTCTTAACCAGACTTCTTAGCATCATTGACTCTCTCCTGATTGTGATAAACTGCTGTTCTGCTATATGCATTTCTGAGGCCAAAAGCTGGGTAATGTGCACTTTCAGAAATGTTAGCAAGAAATAGTAGTGGGACAGTAGATGGTGATGTGCAATTCAGCCAGCCAACCTGAAATCCTACTGGGTTAGCTTCGATTCTACATTCTAGTCTATGACACAGGCTTGCATCCTAGAAATGTGGCCAAGTTTCACTCAATAAGATTGCCATGATGAATATTTGCAAATATATTTACTTGCAAGCCTTTATTTTCTACTTGAGTAACCTTTGCCATTAATATTTATTATTAATCCATAAAGCATACACAATTGTACCTAAGTAGGTGACCCTAAATTAGCAAATTCCTATCCCATCAACCACAGAAGATTTATCCGTTCCAGGAGTAATTCATTTTTTCATCACTGATTCTCTGGGGGGATTTCAGAGCTACATTTCATGGCCATTGCTTCTCAGATAACTGGCAAAATAGCCTGAGCAGCCTTTGAAAGTGCTGGATGTTTGATAAATGCCTAGAACTTTCATTTAAAGTTAAGGACAGAAGGTGATCCTTCCTCTGTGAATAATAACACCAGAAAAGGAAAGAATGTCTTCATATACTTGGGATAAAAAGGGCACAGCGAGTGATACACTTGATAACTTATTTTAGTGAACAAATTTCTTACCCACCTGTTCTGGCAACTGACAGGTATAGAAATAATAGACAAACTAAAATATTTCTCATAAATCAAATGGACAAAAGAAAAGGCATCTCAGATAAACAACCATCATTTAGGAAAAAATTGGAAATAAAAAGTCAAAGAAATAATCTACAGTGTCTTAAAACTTTTAAAAAACCACATTTTAAAGCACACAGCAGAATGAGACAATGAGAGAAAAAAGAGAGAGGAGCAAATTAAAAAGCAAAGCAACCAACTCAGGAACTCAGTGTGGCCAGTGGATTTAAAAGAAGTTATTAAAAAGCCCTCATTAGGTAACCCTATGGATCAAGGACAATGAGAGACACATACAGCTGACAAAGATTCAGCTTAGATCAGCAGACTCCCCAGCTGCCCCACAGATCTGTGAGCAAAATCAATGTTTACTGCTGTATGTCGTAGAAATTTTGTGTTTTGTCATTACACACCAATAGCTAGCCGACTGATACAATCACTATGTCTGTTAGAAAGGACATTTTTTAATGGAAAGTTTAAATAGGCAAATGTATAGTGATCCATGAAATACCTTGAGTCAAATACAAGATATTTGAGCTCAGAAAATAATGCAAATTTTCCTCATTTGAAACACAAAAACCTCAAGAAGTGATCCTGCAGTGGCTGAAGAGTCAGCTAGGGAATGAATGCATCAAAGCCATGTTGATTCAGGAGAGCTAAGGCGTGGAATGAACGCATCAATTAACTATGCTCTGGTCTTGACTACCGAAGACACACAGCTAGACACTAAGCCAAGAATACTAAGTCAAATAGTAGTTGTGCCTGGATAATAATATATTGATTCTACAAAAATGTAAATAAGTCCCCGAGATCATAGGAAATCCTCCCACAAGTTTTGAAGTCACCGAGTTAAAACAATGAAACCAGGTATGGCAGATTGTTTCAGTAATTGTCTCCAGTTTGGTCACAACTCCTTATGTCCATGCCCCTGAGTGATCCTCTTGTGCAATGACTATGGCCCAGACGATGTGACTTGCTTTTTCCAATGAGACAACAGTAAATAGGGTGCAAGCAAAAGCTTGAAAAGTGATAGCACTTAGGGAATAGCTTGTCTGGTTATTCTTTGGAGCCTTCAGATCACCATGCATAGAAACCAGGCTTGCCCATTGAAGATGGGAAGATCACGTGGAAGAGTCAATAAGTTATCTCAGCTGAGAGCTCTTAGGCGGCAGAACTGCCAAGCTGGCCACATTCACATGCGTGAGCCCAGGTGCTAGCAGCAGAGGAGCCAGCCATACAATAAATGATTGTTGTTTTAAGCCATTACATTTTCAGGGTTAATTTATAACACGTTAAAAGCTAACTGACACTCCGTGTAACGACCTCATGGATTGCCTCTGCAATTCTTATCCAAAAGAAAGTGTGTCGTTTCCATCCCTAACAAGTTGGTGATGCGATGTTGTGAT
The DNA here is from genome assembly GCF_000151845.1 of Pteropus vampyrus. Lineage (NCBI taxonomy): Eukaryota > Metazoa > Chordata > Mammalia > Chiroptera > Pteropodidae > Pteropus > Pteropus vampyrus. The sequence continues at coordinate 271,227 of NW_011889495.1, read as the reverse complement.
TTATAATAAGAAATATATATTTGGTCTTCATCCTGTCCCCGTTCCTGGCTCAAAGCGCCTAAAACCCTTGGAATTTCTTGTGCAGAGAGCCATAAAGGTATCTTTTGTTATGTTAATAATACCTTTGGGAAAGTCCCTAGGTCACCTAGGGATGGGGGCTGGTTGCCTGGGAAACTAACCACGTGACGAGAGGGTTGAAACTTTCAGTTCCACCCCCTGACCTCGTGGGATGGGAAAAGGCTGGAGGTTGAATCAATTACCAATGGCTAATGACTTAATCACTCCAGCCTGTGTTATGAGTCCACCGTAAAAACCCAAAAGGACTGCGTTTGGAGAGCTTCCGAGTTGGTCAACACGTGGAGGTTCGGGGATAGTGGCGCTAGGAGAGCTTGGCAGATTCGCGCCTTTTCCCCAGGCCTTACCCTACACGTCTCTTCCATCTGGCTGTTCCTGAGTTACATCTTTTTCAAATACACCGGTGATCTAGTAAGTAAAATGTTTCTCTGAGTTCTGTGCCAAATTAATCGAACCTGAGGAAAGACTTCTGGGAACCTCTAAGCTATAGCGGGTGGGTCAGGAGCACAATACATCTTGAACTAATGATTGGCGTCTAAAGTAGGGGGAAGGGGGACAGTCTTGTAGGACCTGTGGGATCTGATGCTATCTCCAGGTAGATAGTGACTGAATTGAGTTGAATTGTACTAAGCTGGTGTCGGAGAGAATTGCTTGGTGGTGGGGGGAAAAACCTATATGTTAAAATTGGGTACAGAATCATCGGTAGAAACTTTACTAAAGGTATTATTGAACCGTTTGGAGACCTAAGAGTCAGCTTTGATACCTCCCTTCCCCTCAATCTGCTTATACCCATCACCAAAGTCTGTTTTTACCTCCTATAGATCAGAAATCCATCTTTTCTGCATTTACACTGGCATCGCTCCAGTCTGGGCTCCCACCTGGACTAAATTGGGAATCCTTCTACCCATCTCCCCACATCCACCCTGGCCCTACTCGGATCTGTCCCCTAATGTAACAGCAGTCATTTTAAAAACAAATTGGACTACAGCTCCTCTCCCACTTAAAATGCTTCAGTCATTCTCATTTATCGTGACCAACAGTCCTTCACAGCATGAGCCACCCCCATCCCCCACCGCCAGCCCCATTTTCACAACTTCTTACAACTCATCTCTCTACCCCAGCCCTTCCTCGGGTTCCGCCAATGGGCACTGAGCCTCCTGCCAGAGCCTTTTTGTATGCTGTCGCTTTTGCCATGGATTCTACCTCTCTTGCTGCCCCCATCCCCCTTTCCCAACCTTCTCATCTCACTTCAGGCATCACTTAGGAAAGACTTTCCTGGCCCAGTGCAGGTTATGTGCTTTTCTTTATTGTACTTATCTCTTATTTCATTTTGTGATTGAATATACTCAACGTTTGTGTGATTTTAAGGTTAATATCTATATTCCCACCTACAGTATAAACTTCAGAAAGTAAACAATGCCGAACATTGCTCACTCTGGGAGCTCCAATGTCTACCCTAGCGCCTGGCACATAACTGATGCTCAGTACCTATTTGTTGATTGAATGAATGAGTTTGACATGCAAAGTTATAATTGCACTTGGCATATATAAAATATACTTAATAGATATTTGCAGAATGAATGAATAAGCCTGGGATAGGGAAGGTATAGCAAATGAAAAGACTATCTTACATAGCCTTGGATTCCTTGCACATAATAAGCCAAATAACTATTTTTAGAATGTATGAGTAATCTAACTGGAGGATTTTTAAGGGCTAAATAAGAATATGGACGAAAAGAGAACAAGAATTTGTTTCCTTTGTACTTGAAATAATTAAGTAGTCTCTTTTGTGTAGATGTGGAACTAATTTGTAAACAAAAAATAAATTTAAGTGACTACTTCTGGATATAGATCCATAAACAATGGCACGACTCTATAGGATAAACACCTCGTGATCATAATTAACATCTCTATAGTCTACAGAATGAATTCTCTTGGTTTGTAGAACACTAAATTTTCCCAGTAGAAAAATGAGCATAAATTTAAGTCAACTTTCTTAAACATAAATAGAAATCAAAACAACACATATATTATTCTATCCCCTTATCATCCTCTTTATTATAACCTTGTTTAAAGCCTCGTCTCTCATATGTATACAAATGTAAACACACACACACACACACACACACACTCTCAGGGCCACAGAAAATTGCCCACAAGTTCTGAAGTAATTCACGGATGACACAGTGAAACCCTCTGCAGTAGGTTGCTGCATAATGGTCCCCAATTTGTTCATACCTTCCTGTATCCATACCTTTGACTGGTCCCATGTGCATGGACTCGGGATTAGACTGTGATTTGCTTTGCCCACGGAATCATGATCAATAAAATGATTGTTTCTTTAAGCCTCTGTCTGGGATTCATTTTTTATACAGCAAAAAGTGTCTAAATCTTGTTGCTCTAACAGAGTTTTCTAAACACGAACCTGATAGGTCATTGCACTGCTTAAATGCCCTCAAGATTCAGTAGTAGTCTGAGGAAGGAACTCTCAACTCTGAGGAGTCAGGGGCTAGATGAAATCAAGATTCATTCAGGAGTTTGTTTAGATCTGTGTATATGTGTTTGAGTTGGTCAGGGAAAGGCTCAGTGTCCATGAAATTACACGTTTCTGTAGAGTTTAATCCAGGGGCAACTTTTTCACCCCATTGAGAAAATTTGAAAAGATTTTAAAATATGGAAACATGGACTGGGGATTTTTTACCACACATGACACTGACTGAGAGTTAGTCTTAGGGAAGGAGAGATGTTGGCAGTCAATTCTTGTTGAATTTTTTTCACACATACATGGCATCTTAATGCAATATTCTGGTTAGGATGCAGCCCCCCACATTCATTGTTAAACAGTGATAAATAGTCTAGATGTTATACATTAAAAGGACATTTTAGTTAATGTTCCTTGAGGAGAAGCAATAGTAACCAATGTTGCCCATTTGTCTGGTCATTCTTGGCTCCAGATGGCCTCATCGATTCTTGAGGAAATAGGAATGTTTTATTGAGCTGGAAGATTAAATAACATGTGCCGAGCCACTTCTACCACTTTGAGAGGGGTTTAGGTTTAAGCTTCCAGCATTTCTGATAAAATGCACACCAAATGTGACAAAGTAATCAAAACTCTTTTTTTTTTCTTTTTTTTTTTTTTTTGCAACAAGATGAGTGGGTTGTTACTGTCTTTTCCACAATAGCAATTTATAGAACTGCCCCTCTGTGCCTACCAGCAGAAGGGCACTGGAGTGTTACCAGCTAATTTTTCAAGGGAAATAGTTTCAGGACAAATTTATGTATATGTATGTATATGTATACATACATATACATAAATACAATGGGTATCTCCAAAATCATTAAATATCCTATCTAAAGTCCTTGAAAATGGGTTTTACCCTGTTGAAGTGCCAGCAGGAAATTTCTTTGAAGTCATGTTGGTTTAATTTCAAGTATATTTTTTGTAAAATTCTGTGTTGGGAGGTTTTCGATTACTGATTCAATCTCCTTACTCATTGGTCTGTTTTCTATTTATTCATTATTCGGTCTTGGTAGGTTAATGTTTCTAGAAATTTATTCATTGCTTCTGGGTTATCTAATTTGTTGGCATGCAATTGTTCATAGTAGTCCCTTACGATCCTTTGTATCTCTGTAGTATCAGTTGTAATGTGTCCTCTTTCAGTTTTGATTTTTGTCTTCTCTTTTTTTCTTAGTCTAACTAAAGGGTCGCCCATTTTATTTATTTTTTTGAAAAATCGGTTTTTCAAAACCATTTATTTTTTAAAATTGTTTTTCTTTATTTCTTTGCTAACAAGCGTTTTCAAATTTTTCGGGTAGATACCCAGAAGGGGAATTGCTGGGTCATATGATAATTCTAATTTTTTTTTTTTTTTTGAGGAAACTTCATACTGTTTTCTATAGTGGCTGCACCAATTTACATTCCTACCAGCAGTGTGTGAGGGTTCCCTTTCCTCCACATTCTTTCCAACACTTGTTATTTCTTGTCTTATTGGTAAATAGCCATTCTAACAGATATGAAGTAGTATCATTGTGGTTTTGGTTTTCATTTCCCTCTCAACTAGTGATGTTGAGCACCTTTCCATATATCTATTGGCCATCTGTATGTCTTCCTTGGAAAAGTGTCTATTCAAGTCTTTCGCCCATTTTTAAATCAGATTTTGTTTTTGTTGAGCTGTATTAGTTCTTTACTTATTTTAGACATTAGCTTCTTATTGGAGGTATTATTTGCAAAAATCATTCAGCCGGTTGCCTTTTTGTTTTATTGATGGTTTCTTTTGCTGCGCAGAAGCTTTTTGGTTTGATATAGTCTTATTCATTTTTTTCTTTTATTTCTTAGGTATGCTTTAAACTTTTTGCCCCCTTTTCCATCTCTTTTTCCTTCTGGAACCTTGATTATTCTATTTGTTCTTTTGATGGAACCCCACAGTTCCCATAGGCTTTCTTCTCTTTTTTATTTTTTTGTTTTTCTCTGGGTACTTCAAAATTTCTATGTTCTCGCTCCTGTCTTCCATTTGCTCTTCTCTACTGCAGATGTACTCTATTGCATTTTTCTCATGTATTGATTTAGCTTGAGAATTTTTGCTTGGCTCTTTTATGATTTCTATGTCTTTGGTAACTATCTCATTTTAAACATGTTTTTTAAAAATAATTTCTTGAATTGTCTGTTTTCTTGTAGCTCTTTGAGTTTCTTCAAAACGGCTTTCGAATTGTTTATTCTCTAGATAACGAAATTTCGTGCCTTTCAGATTATTGAAGAATTATGGTCTTTTGCTGATGAGATGTTTCCTTTTTTCGTTTTCCTTATAGTTTTGCATTGCTGCTTTTGCATTTGAAGCAGCAGACACCTCTAAATCTTTGCTAGCTGCCTTCAGAAGGGGTATTCTGTTCCTTGGTGCTCTAATTGTGGTTTTCTCTGCTTTTGCAAGGGTATACCAGCTGCACTCTTCTTGCTCCCTCTTGTGGCAGACTTCTTAAAGTTTTATGTCTTTTCTGGTTCTTAACAACCTACCAGCCTGACTACTAGAAACCTGTTTTGTTTTCCGGAAGGTGGCGCTACAACTCAAGTTTTTGGTTTCTCTCTCACCTGTAGACCTCCCCCCGCCCTCAACCCCCGGCCACCTCCCCTCCACCGCCTGTTTTTCTAAGCACACTCCCTATCTACCAGAGCTAGTGAAGAAAGGTATGTGTTTAATACTCAGGGTATTGGGGGTGCCAGTGGATCTGGTAGGGAATTCGCTGGGTGTGGTACCCCCAGAGGCTCTTCGTTGGACTTCCTGCTGAGTGCGATCAGCAGAGCAGTGTCCCTTTAATGCCGTTTAATATACTTAACTGCCTCTTTCCTATTTTCTTCGTTACTCCTAATCATGGAAGTCCCGGTCTCTGTACTCTGGATGCTGCTCCAACTGCATCCCACACCAGTGGGATAGCTGGGCGCACTCACTCACTGCTCCACTTTTCCACTGCAAGAGAGATTGGCACCACCTGATAGATAATAAGCCCTGTGCAGCGTTGCCTTCGGGGGAGGGGTGTCGTGTGTGTGTGTGTGTGTGTGTGTGTGTGTGTGTGTGTGGTGTGTTTGCTCCAGTGGGGGGAGGGGTGTCGCGTGTGTGTGTGTGTGTGTGTGTGTGTGTGTGTGTGTGTGTGTGTGTGTGTGTGTGTTTGCTCCAGTATCATGATGGAATTTCCCCTTGGAAAGGCTGGACTTCTGCAATTTCTCTCTCTTCCGTGGGTACCTACCCAGGTCAGTACTCTCCAGGTTTTTTCTCAACTGCGATGAGGGGTTTGGGCAGGTATGAGGCTTCGCTGGTTCTGCAGCCTATACTGAGGTCTGTATGCCTATTATCAGATGCACAGGTGGGTAAAACTCCTCCCCTGTACTTTGGTGTTTGGGTGCTGGATCCTACAACTCCCACAAAAGTACTTTTTGTTTGTGGATAGATATTTAGTTCTTTGTTGGGAAAGGGAGACAGAAAGGAGGAATGGACATCTTATGTCATCATAATGTTCTTATAATTTCTTGATAAAAGTAAGTTTTAATGGGAACATATATCCGTCTTCACAGTTTCAAGATACAAATGATTAGGTTGAGGTTTAGAGAAGTATTGGCTCTGGGGTCTGACAGATAAGATTGAAGATAATCTATGCCCCTATTTAGTTCTGTGATGTTGGATGTTGTACTTAACAAACCAAGCTACAGTTTTTTAACTCTAAGGTGCTTAAAGCAGTAAATACTCAATATGTTCAGCTATTTTATTAATTAGGGCATTAATAGAGACTTTATGAAATTACATGAGAAAAAATCTCATACATTCTTGTAGACTGTGTTAAGATACTAAAGAGAAGAAAGTATATCTCAACTGCCTAAGTTTTATGTTACATTTAATGGCCAGTAGGGGGCACTGCCTCACTCTTGTCCCTGTTGTAGTGATTGTAGAACCAAGTGTTAGGATCCAGCCGCCTGCAGCCTGAGCCCCTTAGGTGACCATTTTGAGCAGAGGCCATAAATAAATTTATTGTATTTAGCCACTGAGATTTAGGAGTTATCACAGCACAACCTAACCTATCCTGGCTAATAGAATATTCTTGATGTGCAGGGACATCAAGGAAGATTTTCTCCTTATTCTTTCATGACAGAAACACACAAACAATTTTGGGAAAGAGAACTTATGCTGAAAACTAATTGGTGTCCTCTATACCAAACCATGCTTTCATAGTTATCTTAATGTTATGAATAGCATATCTTTAAGAAGAGTTAGCTAAAAAATACTGCTAAAAATGATCTCTTCTAGGAAATCAGTTTGCTTGTTGGTTATGAAATATTACTTTTTAGGGCGTATTCTTGCCTACTAGTATAAAACACAGTATTCGAAAGCTGCATGCAAAAAAATCATTGTCAAAAGTTTGATTCACTTCAGAAGACAATCAAGATTCTAATAACTTAATGCAAGTGTTGCTTTAAATAGATTGTAAATAGTAAATTTAGGTATACGTTTCAGTGGTTTTGGTTCACCCAATATCACTCCTGTAGCGAAAACCGAATGGACGGAAGTGACCAGGTGTAGAAGCACTTCCAGGTCATGTGTTTGACCGCTAGGTTCAGAGCAAATAGAGAAGCAAGTTGCTAAACTCAAGATACTGGTCTATCTCATTTCTCTTTCTTTGAAATACAATACAAAGTCAAAAATAAAGGACAGGGAGAATGTGATTATAAGCAAGAGTCATTAGAATACCAAATCTGGGTTCATAAATATTTGGTCATACACAAGAGAACAAGAAAATTAAAAAAAAAATTCTTATCAGAAATTTACCAAGAAGTCTTCATTTCCCTTAGTAAATTATTCTTGAATTAAATATTGTGTGTTAAGAGAAATTTATTAAAAAGCATAACATACTATGAAGTTTATTTAATGTGCTGAAGAGGTGTTTTGTATCATAGTATTTGAATTACTTTCAATATTTATTATGTGAAAAGTATCTATCTGCTACTTTTGAATATAGTTTAAAATTAGTGATTCTGATTCCGCTAAATAGATTTGTCCTTTTTATAACAGGCAATTTGGCTTCAAAGGGCATTTTCATGATTATTATTTGTATATATTCTGCTACCAGTAAATTTAACTTTGTCTTCTCTGTTTGTGATACACTGATTACAGAGTTTACTTATGGGAACCTGGTTTCATATCATCTAGACTTTATTGCTTCCAGATTGTGGTTTTCTATTTTTGTGTAGCTGTTGTGTTTGTAAATGACATCATTGCTTTACCACCTACATAGTCATGTAAGTATTATTTTTTAAATTAGCTTACAACTGTCTTTTTGGTTAAATCAATACATTTTTTTCTTCAAGTTATTGTCCAGTATATTCCAAAAGTGCAGATTATGTGTACTCACACATTCAGATATATTAATATTCTAAGAATCTTATCACTGCATTTCTGTAAGCATGAATACTTTTGTTATTAAACAGAAAAGTCCTCCTTTCTTCCCAAATAACACTTTAGACAAAAATAAAAAGTATGAGGACAGCTATTGGCTGCTACAGTGTCTTCTGTGGCCAGAATTCCAGAACACCTATTAAAGTATTTCATGAATATGTTAATTGAGGGTATTCATTGCAAAGAGATCAAACTGCCTTGTGGGGGACGGGGGTGGGGGGGGGAGAAGGTGAGCAGAAATTAATCATCTCATGTAACCAACCAGCAATGGAGCTAGAATCAGACACAAAGTTATCAGTGATATCCGCCTGTCTCTCAACACGCTCTCACACTCTGTCCCTCTCCCTCTCTCACACCATCTCTTCTCTTTGCCTTCTGGTCTCCTCTCCTACAACAGAGAGAATTCTCCAGAGAAAGTACCTGAGATGGGACATGGAAGCCCTGGACACCCATCTTTACAGTGTTCTGACCAAGGAAGGAAAAGTACCTCTCTAGCTGCAATCCAGAAAAGTCTGGGGAAGAGTGTAGGGCCAGCTGGGGCCCTTCACCCACCCTTCAGATACTTCCTGTGTACAAGGGGAAGGAGGGACTATGGTTAGCAGTTCCAGAAACACCCAGATGAAGTGAGGAAGAGCTCCTTAAAGAAGACCATTGTTCTGGTGCAATAGATAATAAGTATTCTCCAAAGAAAGTCTATAATCTGGTTGTGAGCCGATAGATCTAAACACAGAACAGAATACAGTGCAAAAAGACTTACCAAAGATTATTTTTAAATGATCACTGTATTGTGATAATATGCAGTTTGAATTTGCCTAGGAGTTAGAACAAGTAATAAATTGTATGTTCTTAATACAAATATAATCCAACATAATAGATATTCAGTATATAATATATAACCCAATATAATATTTAATAATCAAATATAGAGCAAAAAGGAACAGAAATACAAAGATACACAAATTCATACTTACAATAGAAGATATTAATATACTCTTCTAGTTTAATATATCAAGATAAAAATCATCGAGGAGACAGTTTGAACCACACAATCATATTTGCTCTAATAGAAAGAAATACAACACCTGAGTGGCAAAATACATATTCTTTCAAACAATTAGTAAAAATTGGTCCATAAAACAAATAACATATTCCAAGAATCAGTATCATACTGATCATATTCTCTGACTAAATATAGCTCAGCAGGAGTTCCAATAGTGGTGTGGCCAAGTCGTCCCCAATCAAGTGACCCTACAAAAGACAACTAAAAACTCTGGACCAAGAACAACTACCTGAAGGATCCAGACAGTGAATGAAAGCTGGCATAGTTAGGATGGGAGCGAAATGTGGAAGAAAGGATTAGCCTAGAGTGACTTCACCATTTTTATGGTTTTTCACTTTAAATTATTTTTCATTGTGATTATAATTGACATATAACAGTGTCTTAGTTTCAGGTATACACATGATTTGATATATGTATATATTGCAAAATGATTAGCTCAGTAAGTTAATATCCATCTTCTGACATAGTTACATTTCTTTTCCTTGTGATGAGAGTTTTTAAGATCTATACCCTTAGCAACTTTCAGATATACATATTGTTAACTGTAGTCTCCATGCTGTATGTTAGATCCCCAGAACTTATTCATCTTATAACTGGAAGTTTGTGCCTTCTGACCACCCATTTCATGTTCTCTCTGGCAACCATCAATCCATCCTTGGTACCTATAAGTTCAGGGTTTGTTTTTTTTTAAATTCCACGTAAAGGGAATATCATACAGTATTTGCCATTCTATGAATTATTTCACTTAGCATAACGCCTTCAAGGTCCATCCACATTTTTGCAAATGGCAGGATCTCCTTTTTATGACTGAATAATATTCATGGGTGTGAGTGTGTTGTATTCATATCTTTATTCATTCACCAAGGGACACTTAGGTTGTTTCTATATCTTGGCCATTATAAATAGCACTGCAGTGAACATGAAGATGCAGATATCTTTTTAGTTAGTGATTTCATCTTATTTGGATAGATAACCAGAAGTGGAATTGCTGCATCATGTGGTAGTTTTATTTTTAATTTTTTGAGGAACCTCCACACTGCTTTCCATAGTGGCTGCACCAATTTACATTCCCAACAGTGCACAAGGCTTCTCTTTTCTCCACATCCTTGCCAGCAGTTATCTCTTGTATTTTTGATAATAGTCATTCTAAATGGTATGAGATAATATCATGGTTTTGATTTGCATTTCCCTGACGATCAGTGATGTCGAGAATCTTGTACCTGTTGGCCATTTGTGTGTCATCTTTAGAAAAATGTCTATTTAATTCTGCCCATTTTTAAATTGGATTGTTGTTGTTTTTTTACTAATGAGATCTTTCCATAATTTGGATATTAACTCATCAGATATATGATCTGCAAATATTTTCTACCATTTTGTAGACTGCTAAATTGTTTTCTAAAAAAACTAAACAATGCACAAAAACTTTGGGTGACACTCCTCATTTATTCAGATTGCTTATGAGAGAACTTGGTTAATTTGAAGTAGAGATTTGGTAACTGCTCAGCAGATGTCTCTATTGTGACAGTAAATGCCTAACCCCGTCCCAGCCAAATAATTTCATATGGTTGGTCAAAAGAAAATTTTCGTCCCTCCAAAAATCAGTTATGGTCTATGAATCTATCTACTACCCCTGTGGCTCTGTGGGCTCTGAACCCATTTCACCATGATTGTGATACTGAAATAGTAGTCCTAACTTTGTTGCCTTCAAAAATTCACTTCAAAAAGATGCATATTTAATATATAGACATTATAGAAAGATGACCTAAACCTTCATGATGGGGAGGTTAGAAATCACTTACTAGCCCTCTCCCTCTGTCCTCCGTCCTCTCTTCTTTCCTTTCAATAAGTTGGTAAGAAATGTAGTGCCTCTGAAATCCTGTTGAGATTAGTAGCAGGTCACTAAGTCAATGATGGGTTTGCAATTACATTAAAGTTCTTTCTATTTGCCCATATTACTTTTTTAACCATGTGTAAAGTCTCAGTAATGAAGTAGAAATCTGGTAAATTGAGACAATTTAAACTGCATTCATGTGGCTCACATGTATTTTTAACCATTTTGAATGGGAAAGACCCCCAAGGACATACCAATACACTGTGGAAAGTTCAACAAGAGAGTCAACGAGAGATCTGTCAGGGCAGCCACAAGCTGAATAAGCAGCACATGAAAAACCAGAAGTGGCTGAGAGAATAGAATATAGTCTGTGCAAAAAAAAAAAAAAAAAAAAAAAACTTTGAAAAGTGGAGCTGCTTTTTCACTCTTGCATGGAGGAGGTACTCTTGGTACACGGCCCTTGTAATGAATGAGTCAAGTAAAGGAAATGTTTTTGATCATGTGAGGAACTTTTTAAAAAAAGAAAATATATTTATTTATAACTTGTCAGTAATTGTTAGTTTTATGGCTGTGACTTCTTGTTTGCTGCCAAACAAGCAAGTGAATATTTCTCTGCGTCCTGGTGATCTCTCAATCACCATTCCTTATGCCATATTAACAAAAATTAAATGATATGTCAGAGTTTTTTTTTCCTACACAAATATTTTTAATTTTCAAAGTGGTGGATAGTTAAATGTATATGGTCTTTTCAAAAGACATTTTAACTTTGGGTTTCAACCTTAACAGTTTACAATTGGAGGGGAAAGATCCATAGAAAACAGGGTTGAAGAGGAATCTGATGAGATGGTAAGAGTGGTTCTCTTAGGAATGAGATCTTAGCTAATTTTACTTTAATCTTTATTTTCTATCTTTTTCTACCATGAAGATACATTTCAAGATCAGGAATAAAAAAAGACATTAAAATAGAAAACATCTCTGACAAACGCCATGTTACAACCAGTCTGTTTCTCAAGGCAATTATTTTATTTATAATAAACAGCAGATATTTACTAGTATCCTTTGTTTATATTTATATCCTCCATAGTTTCTAATAAGATCACATAACAGGGTCTAAGTGTAAGGTGCTAAGCACTGCAAGCGATACAAACAATATGTAAATACATATAAAGAATTAAAAATTTATTTTTATAAGGACCTTATGATATAAACGGTATCTGTATTTTACAGATTAAAGAAACTGAAACTCAATGGGGTGACTTGCCCAATGTCACGTAACCAGGAAGAGGCTAGGCTAGATCGTTGCACTAATGGTCCCCAGAGAAGAACGTCTTATATACATACCCTTTTATTCACACCGACTCTAGGCTATGTGACTTGCTGTGTCCAGTGGGACATTATTAGCAAAGAAGTACAGAGGCCTTGTGGGAGGTAGAAAGTGGGCTTGAAGAGGTAGGCAGGGCCTTATAGATCATGACTGAATAGGCTTGATCAACAGACTAAAAGTGGGATTCAATTCAATAGGAAAACAAACGTAGATTTCTAAGCTGAGTTGTAGTAAAGTGGCTCATAAAGCAAGTGATCGAAAGAAGAGATTCGGGATAATTCAACCAGTTAGAGAAGAAGCAAGGTGATGGCTATATTGATGGAAAAGATGCACCAGGTTCAAAGCCTTTTGAAGCTGAATTGTCAGGACTTAGTGACTAAGTAGATATGAAGGATGAAATCCAAGGAAGAAACATGGGTGAATAACATTTCAAAAAGTGTATGGAAGGAGAAGTAATGTTTGATATCTGCCATGTGCCACATACTTTACATTACGTTTCCTTTAATCTTTACACCAATTCTAAATGAGGTGAATATGATTCTTCTCACTGTACAAAAGAGAAAACTGAAGCTAGAGACAGTTTGAAAAATGTGCCCAATTTCAAGCGGTGGTGAAGTCAGAATTTGAACCCAAGCCTGTGTAACATCTGGTTGGGTGGGGGAATAGCGCATCATAAACACAGGGCAATGTAGAAGGAAGAGTTGAGCTTGAGACCTGTGTCTGAGGCTCTGGCAAGCATTCAGGTGTGGATATTCACTCACTAGGAGGAATGGGGGCTCCTGAGGGTCTTGGGAGAGGCCAGGAAGCAACTTAGGGTCTGCTGCATATGACTTGCCTCGCACAGTATATTCATACACACAGTGATATTCTTTTTAAACAAGTTAAAATTTAATTCTAAGTAAAACCATGTATATCAACTTGGATTCTAGGGAAATTATTCAAAAATTTCATCTAAGCCAAGCAAGTCAAATCTTTATCATCTTAAACAAACTGAGTTAATTCTCTCTAAGCCGAAAATAACTCATCTGCTAGTTGAAGCATTCTTTTAATGTTTTTAAGGCGACAGTGGCACAAGTAATCAATGTCTTATGTTACTAATATTGATTTACTGTTCAATTTGCAGGAAGCCAAAAACCAGAGAGTCAAATGTAGCTAAACACTTGGAGGACATGATGAAATAACTAACAATCATCTATATTTTATATAAACATTCTTCTTTTTCCCCTTAGATAAGAGCTCGGCAAACTTTTTTTGTAAAGGGCCGGATAGTAAATATTTTAGACTTTGCAGGCTAAGCTCTTCAGTTCTGTTGCAACTACCCAACTCTGCCATTGTAACAGGAAAGCAGCCATAGGTGATTTATAGACAAATAGGTATGGCTGTGTTTCAATAAAACTTTCTATCCAGACAGTGGGCTGCAATTGGCCCACAGGCTACAGTTTGCTAACCTTGGTCTTAAATATTTATGTAAGCTAGTAGTGATATTTTCTGACTTATGTATATATTCTAAATCTTTCCTTGGAATGGGTATTTTATTTTTTAAAATTATTTTACGTTATCTGTGAATCTGGAATATTAGAGATCATTCCATTAAGGGAAGAAACCATTTCTTCATCTTTATATCTCCTGCACCTTGCTCAGTGCATAGAATATATTAAGTGCTCAGTAAATGCTCTTTATAAATTGCTGAATCAATTGCATCTAGTCAGCCCCCTTGTTTCAGAGGCAAGGCTGTGTATGGCACCTTTGAAGAAGTACTGTGTGGCCAGTGGGAGATGCTCAGAACTGCACAATGAGAAGGTATAGGTTCTCGTTTTGCTTCTGGACCTAACACTAAATTGCTACAAGTCCCTTCCCATTTCTGAACCTATCTTTACTAGGGAGCTGGATTGTGGCAGACTGTTGGCTGCCTAGCTGACTGCCATTCCCAACCTCTTTCCATGTCTTTTTCCCCATAGAGGCTGAAAATGCCAAATCCTCATTTATCTAGCCAACTTTGCAGTCAGAATTGGCCATATGACTCATTTCTGCCCAATTAGATAGAAGGAGAATTCTAGGAGGTTCTGGGAAAGACTCCCTTACCCCTCATGAAAGGAGCAAGGCTCGTAGTAAGGAGTGCTCCTTTTTTATAATGCCCTAGCTGTGGCAGCCACATCACAACTGTAAGGCCATAAGCCTTTAGAAAGCCATAGCCACCTGTAATTTGGTGCTGTTATTTTGCAGCCAATTTTATTTCTACCAATATGATGAACTTTAGGGTACCTTTTAGATCTGAAACTAAAGTCACATATGCAGTTAATCAAAGAACTGAGCCTTGAACTTGGCGATCTTAATTTATGTGCCTTTAATAGTATATTAATCTGCTTCTTTAATGTTCCGTTTTATATTTCATCCATTCATTAACTAAATTTATTGGGGCTAGTCTACAATGTAGTCATTAGCTAAAGCAAACATTGATACCCATAGTCCATAGGAGGTATTTTGCATGGCTGATCTCAAAAAAGGGCACACGATCAGTTGATCTATGCCTCAATAAAGGCCGAAGCATTTGGTGGTGGTGGTGGTGGTGGTGGTGGTGGTGGTTTTTCCAAATATGTGATCCAATACAAATTTAAAAGTGATTTTTTAAAAACTTAAAGTTGAAAAACACTTAGCAGTGTCATTTGATATTTGATGAAAACCAAACGGTTCTGTTCTAATTAGGCCAAGCAGAACATTTCTAGTTTGGCTGGGAAAAAAAGTAAGTTGCCGTGACAACCTCAAAAACAAATACTCTCAGATCACATCAGAAACATTTAGAAGCTATGTGCTAATCTAAGTTGATTCAATTGTCCCCGATTCAGAATAAATGTTTTTCATTAGGTGTTTTCTCTCTTTTTACTATGAAGTCAAAATTACCCTTGTGTAATAGTGAAACACTCGAGATCAAATGTTTAAGGCAGATTCAGTTTATGCAGCCAAGGGACCAAAGAGGATTTTAGAAAACAAATCTGAGAGCTAGAGGGAAATTAATCAAAATCTGATAATCTCTGTCATTATGGGACAGATGCCAATGTCAGGAAATCAGAATATAAAAATAGTTTTAAGAATTAAGCTGTTGCTTACTATTGAATTAATGGCAGTATGGCATCTTGGAATAATTTTACAAATTTTAATTATAAGAAGTTTATGAAATAGAGACCAAAAAATAAAAACTGAGAAAAAAGGAAGGTTCATGATGTAAGTAGGAATGACAAGTTAGATAACATTTGTTCTTCGTAAAGAATAAATTATTTAGAAAAAAATTTAGTAGAAAATGATTTTTTCTAAAATATAGAAGAAAATATCTTAAGCAGTCTATCTTTCAATAATGACTCATTTTATGATTGCAATAATAAATTATTACATGTTTTTAATATCTTAATTTTGTATTTTGTATTTGTTATATAGCAAAATATTATTTGGGTCATTCATTTTCCATGTCATTTGTATTATAGCATGTCTGTCTCACTTTCAAATCATGTAACTAACCATAAGTTATATGGTGGACTAACATTTTCATTGCCTCTGATATTTAGTCTTATATCTGTTGGTCCCTGGATATACACAGGAGGTTCCTATTTCAAAATTTAGAGTGTGGCTTTTTTTTAGTTTAAATGTTTTTTCTCTCCATATTGTTTACCAAAATTCGACAGTAACTTTTTTTTTTAATTGACTTATACACTTTAACAGTACTAAATGAATACTGTTTGGGCTAGCTAAATTTTAGTCCAGATAACTTTACATTAGACAAATAAGTTGCCTTGGTGTCTGCAAGCTTATTTTTATTCTATTATATATAAGTGGTAGATTGCAGAATTGCCCACCGTATTTTATAGCTCTCACCACCAAGAGGTGAAGTCTCTTTCCTCACCCCTTGAATCTGGGCTGGCCAAGTGACCTTCTCTGAATAGAATGCAGTATAAGAGATGTGCAAAGTTCTAAGCCTAGGATTAAAGAGGCCTTACAGATTTTGCTTTCTTGTGGCTCTTGGAACCACCATGTGATCAAGCCAGGGCTAGCCTGCTAGAAGATGAGACCAAATGGAGCAGAGATAAGTTGTCCTAGCTGAGGCCCTCCACCAAAACCAAATAGCCCTCAGCCACTCTGGCAGCTAACCACAGAAACATGAGTGAATCCAGCCAAGACCAGCAAGAAAACTTCCATACTGAGCCCAACCCAAATTGCTGACTCATAGAGTCCTGCACTAAAGAAATTGTTCTTTTAAGCCAATACATTTTGGGTTCCACAGCAATAGCTAACCGATACAATCTGCTTCTAAGGGACTTAGTGCAATACATTAGTGCACTTTTCACTTATATTTTCATTTCTACATGTTTATAATTTGATGAGCCTTAAAGATCATGTAACTGATTCTGGAAAAAAGTCACTTAAATGATAGTCCTGGGTATGACAAAAGAAAATAGATATGCGTTGGAGTTTGAGGGTGATCAGTAATAACCTCTTTTCCCTCAATCTCCCACTCAAGTTTAAAATCAATTAAGTGACTGGCTCATGAGTAAAGCAGAAGGAGAATTACTGGTTAGGCCTGGCCTGGAAGAAATGGCCTAGATTATAAACTTTATGCTCCTGAGTTGCAGGTTGAGAATTACACACCCACTCACAGCCTCTGGCAGAATTAAATAACTTCAGGCCACTCTCTGGGGAGAGGGGGCCAGCCACTATGAAATGTAGAGCAGAAGGGAGCAGAGTAGAGTATATGTTCTCTGTAGGAAGGAAGTACTTGAGGACAGGAAGAAAAAATTGTGTCAAAATAGGCAAGTTCCTTCTCCCAGATTTACCAAAAAATAAGTCACCATCTTCAGCAAAAGAGCAGAGAAAGTCCAGGAATTTTGCTTTAATGGACTGATTCTCCTAATGTAAATTTCCATCAGAACAATGAATAAGTATTCTTGTCTAATACTCTCATGAACTGAAAATGATACAGGTAACCTGGACATCGCTCAGGAGTTAGTAGATTTAATATTAGAAATATATCACCTTGAGAAAAGGCAAAACATATTTTTCATAGATAATTATAATAGCTAATGTTTTTTGAGCATTTGTTATGGCTGGGTGGTATTCCAATGAAAATTTTTCATTTCATCCTCACATAACCCTATGATATAGATATTCTTGTTATCCTCTTTTTGCAGATGGGGACAGCCTAAGGAACTGGCCTCACAAGAAATAAGATAAAATAGAGTTGGGATCTTTTCTGGGTTGTTTCCATTCAAGAGTAAGAAGTATACTTTAGAAGACAGATAACAAGTATTGCCAAGGATGTGAAAAAATTGGAAGCCTCATAAATTTCTAATGGGAATATAAAATGTGATGATTTTATTTCCTTCAGATGTAAACCCAGAAGTGGGATTGCTGGATCATATGGTAATTCTATTTTTAATTTTTTGAGGAACCTCTAAACTGTTTACCATAGTGGCTGCACCAATTTACATTCCCACCAACAGTGTACAAGGGTTTCTTTTTTTCCCACAACCTCACCAACACTTACCTCTTGTCTGATAATAGACATTCTAACAGGTGTGAGGTCACATCTTATTGGGGTTTTAATTTGCATTTCCCTGATGATTAGTGATGTTGAGCATCTTTTCATGTATGTGTTGGTCATTTGTATGTCTTTGGGAAAATGTCTATTCGGGTTCTTTGCCCAGTTTTTAATTGGGTTACATGGTTATATTCTTATGTATTTTGGATAATTATCCCTTTATTGAATATGTGGTTTGCAAATATTTTCTCCCCTTCCATAGATTGCCTTTTAATACCCCCTACATTTTCTTCTAGGACTTTTATGGTTTCAAGTTTTGCATTCAAGTCTTTAATCCATTTTGAGTTGATTTTGTATATGCTGTGAGATAGTGGCCCAGTTTCATTGTTTTGCATGTAGATATCCAGTTTTCCCAGCACCATTTATTGAAGAGACTATCCTTTCCCCATTGTATATTCTTGACTCTTTTGTCATAAATTGATCATATAAGCAAACATTTCTGAGCTCTGTTCCATGGATCTTTATATCTGTTTTTATGCCAATACCATAGTGTTTGATTACTATAGTTTTGTAACATAGTTTGAAATCAGGAAGTGCGATGCCTCCAGCTTTATTCTTATTTCTCAAGATTTCTTTGACTATTCTGAGTCTTTTGTGGTTCCATACAAATTTTAGAATTATTCTATTTCTGTGAAAAATACCATGGGGATTTTAACAGGGATTGCACTGAATCCATAGATCACTTTGGGTAGTATGAGCATTTTTACAGTATTCTTCCAATGAATGAACACAGATATCTTTTCATTTATTTGAGTCTTCTTCAATTTCTTTTATCAATGTTTTTTAATTTTCAGTGTACAGATCTTTACCACCTTGGTTAAATTTATTCCTACGTATTTTATTCTTTTTGATGCTATCGTAAATGAGATTGTTTTTTAACTTTCTCTTTCCAATAGCTCATTGTCAATGTATAGAAATGCAATTGATTTTTGTATCCTGCAACTTTACTGAATTCATTGGTCCAACAGTTTTTTGAAGGAGTCTTCAGGGTTTGCCACATATAATATGTCATCTCCGAACAGAGACAGTTTTACCTTTTTTCTAACTTGGATGCCTTTATTGCCTTTTCTTGCATAATTTCTCCGACTTGGACTTCCAGTACTATGTTGAATTAAGTGGTGAGTGCGTATCATTGTCTTATTCCTGATCTTGGGGGAAAAGCTTCCAACTTTTCACCATTGAGTATGATGTTAGCTGTGGGCTTGTCATACATGGCCTTTATTATGTTGAAGTACATTTGTTCAGTTTTTATTGTGAAAGAATGTTGGACTTTGTCAAATGCTTTTTCTAAATCTATTGAGATGATCATATGATTTTTATCGTTTAATTTGTTAATGTGGTCTATCACATTTATTGTTTTGTGTATGTGGAAACATCCTTGCTTCTCAGAAATAAATCTCACTTGCTCATGGTGTATGATCCTTTTAATGTACTGCTAATATTTTGCTGAGGATTTTTGTACATATGTTCATCAGAGATATTGGCCTGTAATTTTATTTTCTTGCACTGTCTTCGTCTGGCTTTGGTATCAGGGTAACGCTGGCCTTATTAAATGAGTTTGGAAGTGTTCCCATCTTTCTATTTTTGGAAGAGTTTGAGAAGGATTGGTAACAGGGGTTGTCACTGAGGAGAACTGGACAGATGAGGGACAGGTGGAGGAAACACTTTTCATTCTCTGCTTTTGTGTGACATTTGGATGATGAGCCTTTTGGTCATATTACCTATTATAAACTAAATTTGGATAAGAAAAATTTTCTAACCATTCTGAAAAGTATTTAATAGCTTCTTCTCTTTACAAGTTCAATTTGGCCAAGGAAGTAAAAATTAATAATGGCTTATAATGATCAAATTTTGTATCTATAGCATTATCAATATTTTGTTTGAACACAACTATTTTTCTCTTTTTTTGCCTCTAAGTCTTTTAAATTAAACTTATTTCAAGACCACTGTAGATTCACACACAGTTGTAAGAAATAATATGGAATGAGCTTGTGTAGCCTTTTTCCAGTTTCTTCCCATCTTGCAAAACTATAGTGCATACAAGTATATCATGATTGTGTCACATTGCTAAAGTCAAGATACAGAACACTCCAACATCAAAAGGATCCCTCATGTTGTCCTTTTATAACCATACCCACTTCCCTCTCACTCTCACCAATCCTTAACACTTGTGAGCACAAGTATTTAAAATGTATCAGTGCATATGTTTAATGAAGCAAGAATTTTTTAGATGTGTGCACTTATGATAAAAATTATAAGGGATCCTTTTCTTTTCCCTCCCTTAATATTAGTAAACTAGTTACAAAGTCTAATTCTGCTCAGTAAGGTCATATAAATGGCAAATATTCATGATCTTCTAGAGCTAGGCTAGTGGAGCTTACTGCTTTATTTAAAAAAAAAACTTACTTTGAAATAATTTTAGATTTACAAAAAAGTTGTAAAGATAGTACAGGGTTCTCATACACTTTTCACCTGGCTTCCCTTAATGTTAAAATCTTAAATGACCACAATACATTTGTCAAAACTAAGAGATGAATATTGGTACATTATTTATTGAACTCAAGACTTTATTTGAAATTTATCAGTTTTTTTCATTAATATCCTTTTCCTGTTCTAGAATCCAATCTAGATACCACAGTGAATTTAATTATGGCATTATTTAAATTATAAGAATTCTTCCAGTGTGTGTTTGACAAAAAAATATATATATTATACTACAGTTCTATTTTTGATCCTAAAACACTTACATGTTAAGATGATATTCAATCCAGCCATTTAACAAATAATATTGGTTTAACATTTTTCCAGGAAGATCTTAGTACCCAGAAAAAATAATAAACCAATAAGGTGAGGGGCTATTAGGTATTTCAAAACTGCTTAGAGAATTGTGTTCATATAGTTTTATGGTTATTTGCTTGAGAGAGAATTAGAACTCTGGAGTATTTTTAAAAAGAAGAGTTGAAGGTTCACAAAAACAACTGCCATTTTTCTTCAGCTTATTCCCACTTACTGGGTGGTGGAAATATAATTATTTTAGTAGAAATCTTCCTTCAAACTTGTTCATTATTCATTTAATTCAGCATTGTTTAATCAGTTATTTGTTGACGCCTACAATGTGCTGTGCGGGAGGAAGAAACTTTCCTTTTTCCCTCCTCTGTTCTTTTGGCTGGTCTAATAATTAGATCTACATGAGGCAGATTAACAAGACAATATAACCAAATTTAATTACATACGTACATATGGGAACCCCACATACATGAGTCAGAGACCCCACATACATGAGAGGTTCAGGGACAGAAAGTTCAAATGAGATATATATATATATGACATTCTGAGCTAAGGATGGAGATAAGGCACCTTGGGGCATCAGAGGGGAGTACGGTCATCACAGGACCATAAAAAGCAGATGTTCAGTAATTAGAAGTTTGCCCTGCCCTATAGATAGGTCATGAAAGGTTATTTCTGGTGATAACAGTTATTTTATGGGCAAGGCCCCAAATTTAAATTCTTCTAGGTAGTTGAAATGTGGGAGCAGAAGTTCCTCTTGAGCCTATTGGGTCTCGGTTGCCTTTAGCTCAAAATAATCCACATGCCATAGAAGCACAACTTGGGATGACTCATTCTGAAGCTCTGCAATGACAAGTACTACTTTAAACCCTTGGGACTCATCACTGCAGTTGTGGACATCCTGATTATAAAGGGTTCTCAGTCTCCACTCACAAATCCCAGCGACTGTCTTAATCACTCTAGCTTGTATTGATCTTATTTTGCCTCTGCAGACAGATGCATGTCACACTGAACTGTTAAATATTCACTCTCTTCCAATGAGATTATACTCCTGATTAAACCCCCCTTTTCCAGTAAGCAGTGGTTTCCTTAGCTGCTATGAAAAGGGTTTTATAGCTCACCCTGGCTTTTGTGGTAAGAGAGAACTTCCAGAGTGAATATGACTTGGAAGGTGACTCCTTATCTTCTAGGTTTTTTTTTTTTTTTAATCCCCTGAATCCCACCATCAAATGTCCTCTAGGCTATAGCAATCTTAGTCAAAAACTGTCCTGTCCACCACAAAACCCCACAAACTATATGATTCCTTTATATGAAGTTCAAAATGGGCAAAATTTATCTATAGTGATAAAATAATGGTTATCCTTTGGGGAGAACAAACAAGCCTTCTTTCCAAGTGCTGAAAATGTTCCAGATCATGTTACATGAGTACATATTGTAAAAATTTTCAGGCTGTCTGCTTAAGATTTGTATACTTTTACATACCATTAGTAACTCATATAGGGAAACAGACCCTTATTATCTTCTTTCATTAAAATAATTCCCTTCTTGCTATCTGTGATACGATTGATAATGAGAAATATATATTTGATCTTTGACATTTTCCTGGCACATAGGTCCTAAAACCCTTGGAATTTCTTAAGCGATGAGAGCGATAAAAGTGTCTTTATTAATGAGGTGATTTTGGAAGGCCCCTAGGCCACTGAAGGGGAACCAATCATGTGATTAGAGGGTTGGAACCTTCAGTCCCATCCCCAGACCTCCAGAGAGGAGCTAGGGACTTGCCACTGAGTGCAATCACAAGTGGCCAATGATTTAGCCTCCCTAAGAACCCAAAAGGATGGGGTCGGGAGAGCTTCCAGGTGAACACATGGAGATTTGGGGAGCGTGGTGCCCCTGAAGAGGGCATGGAAGCTCTGGGCCCCTTCCTCACACCTTGCCCTATGCGTCTCTTCCATCTGGCTGTTCCTGAGTTATATCCTTTTACAATACACCAGTGATCTAGTAAGTAAAATGTTTCTCTGAGTTCTGTGGCTGCTCTAGCAAATTAACCAAACCTAGGGACATGGGTTGAATTTTGTTTTGTTCTAATTTGCTCCTTAGCAGTGTGTAAATCAGGGGATAGAATTAGATGGTAGAAAGATGTTGCTTAAATCTACCTACCAGAAGATTCAAGTCCCAGCTCCAAGTCAGCCAAAATACTGAGTTACATTTTTTTTTTTAATGAAAGAGAAAACCTAGAGTGTTCCATGCGGAAAGAATGTCCATTACCCAAAGCTAATGTATTTATAGCAGTCCCAATAAGTGGTTATCAGAAAACAAGCCAGACTTCTGAAGCTAAAATTGAAAAATAAGCGTGGGTAGGTGCAGGTGGGTGGGTGCAGTTGGGGGGTGGGTGCAGTTGGGAGAGTGCTTTTTTATTTGACTCTCTGGTGCCAAAAATAGCAGTACAAAATTGTCAGAGTTGAACAGGAGAGTTAATGGTGTAAAGGCACTTCAGGCCAAATATATTTCGATGAATATTTATTCAACCAAATCTGTGTCTCAGTTACAACAAGGATGAGCGTAAAAGTCTCACAGGGAAAAAGCCCCAGTCCCATAGTTATTGGCAAAGTCAAATTGTTGAGACAATTGCTTCGTGCACACAAGATCTCAGGCATTTTACTGAGGTAGGTAGTATGTCAGGAGGGCAAAATCCTAGTGCTCACTTTAAAAAGGCTAGGCTAGTCCAGTAGTTCTAATCCTTGGCCGGAGATTAGAATTACCTAGGGAATTTTGTTAAAATATTGATTCCTGGATCCTATCATCCATAAATTCTGATTCAGGCAGACTATGGCAAAATCTGACCAAGAACTAATCTTGTAGAGTAGCACTGTGCCTTAAGAGGTTGCAGGATAAATATGTCATCCATATTGATTTAAAAAGATAATAAAGGGAATAAAACAACAATCCATCTGTCAACTACCCACTTGTGAGAGTTGCATCAAATTCGGGAATATAAAAAAGCAGTCCATTGAAGAGTCCTAACTTGACAGTTGTAAACTCATCTGCTGCTAAAGCTTACCTAATACTCTTGTAAACAATCATAATCAGTTTTAGCTTGGTTTGAGAACTGTGAACTTCAGCCACTGTTTAGAATTCTAAACCTATTTGTGTGTGTGTGTGTGTGTGTGTGAAACAATTCAAAAGACCCTAAAAATTGGACACATTTTTAAGTGGTAATGATATTCATGATACATACATGTACACACACACGCACACACACATACACTTTTACACCTACAATATATATTGCTTCATTTATTTCATTTCGGCTCTCTGCTGGTAGGGTATATGGAAGAATTTGCAACTGGAGAAGTAAGGAATGGTCTATAAGAATTTTTATCAGGGCACATACTGATTCTGGAGAAAAGCAGAAATCTAAGCAGACAGGGTCCACCTTTCTTGTCCTATAATTCTCTATGGATAGACAAAGAATCATATCCTCAACAGCACAAGCACATGTAATTTTTTAATGAAGATTTAAATTGACATAGAACATTATATTAGTTTCTGGTATACGACATAATGATTTGATATTTGTCTATGTTGTTAAATGATCACAATAAGTCTAGTTAATCTGTCACCATACATAAGTTACAGAATTTTTTTCTCGTGATGATAACTTTTAAGATCTACTCTCTTAGCAAATGTCAAATACACAATACAGTACTATTAATTATAGTCTCCATGCTGTACATTACATCCCAATGACTTATTTTATAACTGGAATTTCGTTCATTTTGACCACCCATTTGGCCCACCTCTCACACACACCTTCTCCTACTCTGTCAACTGCCAGTCTCTTCTCTGTATCTGAGCTTTTTTTTTTTTTTTTTTTAGATTCTACACATAAAGTGAGATCATATAGTGTTTGTCTTTCTCTTATTTCACTTAATGTAGTGCCCTCAAGATCCATGTTGTCTCAAATGGCAAGATTTCATATTTTTTTTTATGGTTGAATAATATTCATTGTATAAAAATACACACACACCTACACCCACACATATATATGTAATATACATATTACACCTTCTTTATCCATTCATCTGCTAATGAATATTTAGGTTGTTTCTATATCTTGGCTATTGTAAATAATGCTGCAATGATCACCAGGGTGCAGCTAGGTCTTCGAATCAATCTGATCTTTTTATAATAGCTATTCTAATGGTTTGAGGTGATAGTTTATTGTGCTTTTGATTTGCATTTCCCTGATGATTAGTGATGTTGAGCATCTTTTCATGTACCTGTTGGCCATAACGTATGTCTTTGGAAAGATATCTATTCAAATCTACCTATTTCTTAACTGGATAGTTTTTTGTTTGTTTGTTTGTTTGTTTGCTATCGAATGTTTTGTTTTTTTTATATATTTTGGACATTAACCCCTTAACAGATAAATGGTTTGCAAATATCTTCTTCCATTTTGTAGGTTGTCGTTTCATTTCGTTGATGGTTTTCTTTGTTGTGCAGAAGCTTTTTAGTTTGCTCGTGCTCATTTTTGCTTTTGTTGCCTTTGTTTTTGGTGTCAAATCCAAAAAACCATTGCCAAGACTGATATCAAGGAGGTTACCACCTATGTTTTCTTCTAGGAGTTTTATAGTTTCAGGTCTTACATTCAAGTCTTTAATTCATTTGAGTTAATTTTTGTGTATGGTATAAAGTAGTGGTCCAGTTTCATTCTTTTACATGTGGCTGTTCAGTTTTCCCAGAACCATTTATTGAAGAAATTGTCTTTTCTCCATTGTATATTGTTGGCTCCTTTGTTGTAAATTGACTATATATGCATGGCTTTACTTCTGGGCTCTCTAATTCTGTTCCACTGATCTATGTGTCTGTTTTTATGCCAAAACCAAACTTTTTTGATTACTATAGCTTTATTATAGTTTGTAATAGGATATGACAAAGATTCACATTCTCAATGGCACAAGTATATGCAAATTTTAAGACCATAGTTTTACAAAGTACATAGTTTATTTTTTTGTTTCTTTTACTTATTTATTGAAATGTATTTAACATTTCTAATTATAGAAATTATACAAAATTATATAAATGTAAGGTACATAACATGTTAATTTAATACATTTATATTTAGTAACATGATTGCCTTTGTAGGGATAATCAACACCTGTATCATGTTACATAATTATCCATTTTAATGATTAGATTAATGCCATAGTTTAAAAAAAAAAAAAAAACCCCTATGACTGAGAAAGGAGTAATGAAATACTTTTGGTATGTTGTCGAGAAAATCTCTATAATTAGGTTTAAAAATCAAAGTGGAAATTAGGTTATGATTCCCTTGTATTAACAATAAGGTTCACTTTGGTCTAATATAGATTTTTGAAAGTCAGCATTACAGAGCACTCTTTTATAAATGAGGGTATGTACCAACATTGTGAGGGTAGAGTATCTGGTCTGGATGTTCAATGAATCACTTTGGAGAGCAGGGTTATGGTTTGGGTACCTAAAACAATCTGAAGTCATTTTTTTATGTTATGGCATGTTGTAGACCATATTGCAATTACTCGTTTGCATGTCCGTATTCTTTTGCATACTCTTTTTTATTTTTCGATTACGGTTGACATACAATATTAGTTTTAGGTATGTAACATAGTGATTAGACATTTATATAACTTACAAAGTGATCACTCTGATAAGTCTAGTACCCATGTGACACCATGCATAGTTATTACAATGATAATTTGAAGTTTTTACAAACTTTTGATATCATTTTAAAAACTTTTTTTTTACTTCGAAATAATTGTAGACTAACAGGAAGTAGCAAAATAGTACATAGTCCCCTGGAACCCTTCACCCAGCTCCCCTGTGATGTTGACATGTAACTATAGTGTATTACCATGACATTATTTGATATTTATAATGGTTTTGAGTTCAGTCAGGATTTACAGCGGAGAAAACAACCTGATTGGCAAAACAATTTTATCTCAGATGTAATTTCATCTAGCTCTACTGAAGAAGATTGCATAGAAAAAGAGTGGTGGCTTGTTCTTTTAAGATAAAAACCTTTAATCACATAAGAGATGGTAATTTGCGTATGTAAGAGATCCCTTCAGTTGTTAGAATATGTTTTGTTTAAGCAACATATTTAAATCTAACACAGTGCATAATGGTTAGGTGACCAACCTTTGATTCTCTCCAAATTCATATCTCCTCAAAATTTTAGTTGAACATCTTCTATATTCAGTTGCTTATAATTAATGTGACAAATCTTAAGTCACATCATAAGACATTCAATTCTGTAGCATAAATTGTCCTAATATGGCAGTTTAAAACCTAATGATGCTCTTAAACATTTATATCTATCTCTATAAATAATCATTATATTCATTACTTGATATCTGCTTAATTGAAGTATATATAAATATTTTGGCAAAGCAACCCATCCATGTGAATGGATGAACAGAGCTGAGAGTTCCAGTATCTTACTTTAGATTTATAATCTATTCCATAGGCATTTTAAATTTGCCTTCCAGGCATGCTGAGACCTCAGTGATATGGACTAGCAAAGTGGAAGAGAAGCTGAGAACCATCAAGGCCAAGACCAAAAGAGCTAATTGGATCACACACTTGGTCCTAGGGAAGCACATTTTGCATTTTTAAAGCAAATCTATTTTCCATAACTGAACCTTTAAACATGTTGGTATGATATATGCACCTGTTTTTCAAGAGGAGGAAGGAAAAACATTGTGCAGGAAAAGTCCCCACTTCAGAGCCCATCATTTGCTTTACCTTTTTATATACAAAACGAGAGGTTTGATAATTCCAACCATATTTTTAAGAAATAATCTTTATATGAGGGGACTTGCACTGAACCGATCTTGGCATCTTGTGGACAGTGGTGTGCCAACTTATCTGGCTGGGACTTGGGACATAGTCTGGATCAAGAAAAAAATATTTTTAAGGGATGGAGAAAATCTATTTGTGTTGTAAAGAAATCATGATGTTGATATATTTTTTTTGGACTCTGTCAAAGTTTACATATATATTACATTCCTTAGCATTTTGAAATATATCAACTGATATATTTATTACTAGACTTAATAACTTGGATTTACCAGAAAAGGAAGAAATGCCAGATGACACAAGTTTAAATCATCTGAAATGGGTATTCCAGAAATTGTACCAGTGCAGCTGGAAATGGAAACCGCTCTAGTTATGTCAACAGAAAGTTATTTAGCATAGAGAATTAGATGCTCACGCGATCATTGAGAAAGCCAAAGGAGTAGAAGTCTGGGGGAGTCTGCCATGGTCTTACAAATCATTTTAATGGAACTGTGATGCAGAGTGAGACAAGTCCAGGAGACTCCAGATAAGGATCTAGTTTCCACATCCTTCTCCCAAAGCTGGTGTCTAAATAGTGATGTAGGGGATCTGACCACTGCAAAAATTCATATCTGTTAGAAACTGTCAGCTACCTCTGCTGCAGGATTTGTCTCTTCTCAGTCATTCAGGTCTCACACAAATGGACTTAAATTGTATCTAGTGCCTTAGTGGAAGTCTGGAAAATAAAATTTTATTTTATTTTATTTATTTATTTTTAGGTGAGGCAACCCTTGGTTGACCTCACAGATTGCAAGGACCTTGTCAGCTTACAATCCCTTATTATTTTTCTTTTTTTAATTTAAAAAATATATATTTTTACATCTGGTCTTCCTAGGCGGTCTCCCATCTAAGTACTAACCAGGTCCGACCCTGCTTAGCTTCCAAGATCAGACAGGATTGAGCTTGTTCAGGGTGGCATGGCCATAGACAGGAAATAAAATTTTAGAGAAGGGATGAAAAAGATACCAAGTGCTAACTGACAGTATCTGGGAGAGGAGTGACATATGTGCATTTGGAAATACCATATGTGTATGTTATATGGTTAAGCATGTCTCAAAGAGTATTTCATGGAACATTCATTCTTCAGGTATCAGGAAGAAATAGGACTCATTATCAAAAACATTTAGACATCCCTTCATTCCCATCTTTTGGAGAATCCTGGTACATATTCACATATTACAGACTCTGAAAAAGTCTGCAGCAAGAAGCCCTTTTCCTTTCTGGAGAGCACACATTATTCTATAACTGGAAAGTGGAAATAGAGCATTGAAGGACCGTTACTTGCCACTTTCTACCCTTCTGAACAAATAGAATTTGATACAATGGTGAGAAATGGTTATCTTTATAAAAAATAAAGTTTTCCTTCTATCTAAGGCTCAAATAAGAATTTTAGATGTAAGATCCCCGTGGAGGAAGGGACCCATGTCATATTTACAACAAAGGACCCAAACAATACCCGTGTTTTTTAGAGTGAGTTCTTTGGACTCTCTATGTCAGAATCACTTGGGGGAAGAGTGGTTTATTAAATAATTCTGGGATTCTTTTGAGATCTGAATAAGAATTCCTGAGGGTGGGACCTGATTATTTGCATTTATTAAATAGAGATCCCATATGTTTTTCCCATTTTTTTTATTGTAGTAAAATAGATATAACAAAATTTTCCATGTAACCATTTTTAAGTGTATAATTCAGTGACATTATACTCACAATGTTGTGCAACCATTCCACCGTTTCCAAAACTTTTTCATCACTCTAGAAACTCTGTAATCATTAAGCAATTGCTCCCATCTTTCCCTCCCTCAAACCCCAGTAGCCTCTAATCTACTTTCTTAATTTGCCTGTCCTAGATATTTAATATAAGTGGAATCATACAATATTTGTCCTTTTGCATTTGGCTTATTTCACTTGGCGTAATATTTTCAAGGTAAAAAAGGCTAAATAATCCATTATGTATATACCACATTTTATCTATCCATTCCTCTGTTGACAGACATTTTTGTTTTTTCTACGTTTTGGCCATTGTGAATGATATTACAATGAATATTGGTGTCCAAGTATCTGTTTGAGTTCATTTTCAGTTCTTTTGGGTATATACTTAGGGGCAGAGTTGCTGGGTCATATGATAGTTTCATGTTTAGCTTTCTGAGGAACCTCCAAACTGTTCTCCATAGCAGCTGCACCATTTTACAATCCCACTAGCAAAGCACAAGTGTTCCAATTTTTCCATAACCTTACCAACACTTGTTATTTTCTGGAGTTTTTAAAATAGCAACACTAATAGGTTTGAAGTGGTTTCTCACCGTGGTTTTGATTTGCATTTCTCTAATGAGCTATGATGTTGAGCATCTTTTCACATGCTTATTGTTCATTTGTATATCTTCTTTGTAGAAAGACTCTATTAAAGTTCTTTGCCCTTTTTTGAATAGGGTTTTTGTTATTGATTGTAGGAGTTCTTTATAAATTCTAGATATTTAATGCTTATCTGATATGTGATTTGCAAATATTTTCTTCCATTTCATAGGTTGTCTTTTCATTTTCTTAATAATGTCCTTTGATGCACAAAAGTTTTAAATTTTGCTCTTCACTTTTTCATTTTATTGCTCATGTTTTTGGTATCAGATCTAAGAATTTGTTGTCAAATCTAAGGCCATGAAGATCTATACCTGTGTTTTCTTAGAGTTTTATGGTTTGGGCTCTTATATTTAGGTCATTGATCCATTTTGGGTTAATTTTTGTATATGTTGTGGATTAGGAGTCCAAATTCATTTACTGTGGAAATCCAGTTTGTCCTGGCACCATCTGTTGAAGAGACTATTCTTTTCCCCATTGAATAATGTAGCACCCTTGTTAAAAATCAATTTCCCATAGACACATGGATTTATTTCTGGGCTCCGAATTCTTTTTTTTTTTTTTTTTTTATCTAATTTTTTTTTTTTTTTTTTTTTTATCTAATTGTCTACCCTTATGCCAGTACCAGACTGTTATGATTACTGTAGCTTTGTATAGTTAAGTTTTGAAATCTGGGGAGTCCTCCAATTTTCTTTTTCAAGATTGTTTTCACTATTCAGGCCCCTTGAAGTTCCATATGAATTTCAGAATCAGCTTTTGCATTTCCGAAAAAAAAAGTTGGAATTTTGATAGGGATTACATTGAGTCTGTAGATCACTTTGGGTTGTATCGACATGTTAACAATATTAAGTCTTCTTAGTCATGAACACAGGATGTCTTTCCATTTATTTAGATCTTTGATATTTTATTATTCCTAGGCATTTTATTCTTTTAAATGCTATTATAAATGGAATTATTTTCTTAATTTCCTTTTCAGATTGTTCATTATCAGGATATAGAAACAAAACTGATTTTTGTGTGCTGTTCTTATACCCAGCAACTTTGCTGAATTTGTTTAGTAGTTTTCATGTGAATTGTTTTGGAATTTTCTATATATGGAATTATGTTTTTTTTAGAATAGAGATAGTTTTACTTCTTCCTTTTCAATATGGATGCTGTTTATTTCTTTTTCTTGTCTATTGTTCTGGCTAGAATTTCCAGTACAATGACAAATAGCATTGATCAAAGCAGGCATCCTTATCTTGTTCCTGATCTTAGGAGGAAAGCTTTTAGTCTCTTACCATTGAGTATGATCTTTGCTGTGGGTTTTTCATAAATGCCCTTTATTGTGTTAAAGAAGTTCCCTTCAGAAGCATAGTTTCCTGAGTGTTTTTATCATGAAAGGGTGCTGATTTTGTCAAATACCTTTTCTGCATCAATTGAGATGATCATGTAGGTTTTTCTCTCTTTCTTCTATTAATGTGATGTAATAACATCGATTTTTCTTAAGTTGAACTACTCTTGCATTCCTGGGATAAATCCAACTTGATCAGGGAATATAATCTTTTTAATATACTGTTGGATTCAGTTTGCTAGTATTTTGTTGAGGATTTTCACATCTGTTGAATAAGAGATATTGTCTGTAATTTTCTTGTGATGTCTTTATCTGGCATCATTGTGATGCTAGTAGCCTCATAGAATAAGAAGTGTTCCCTCCATTTCTGTTTTTTGGAAGGGCTTGAAAAGGATCAGTATTTATTTTTATTTAAAAGTTTGGTAGAACTCACCAGTGAAGACATCTGGTCCTGGACTTTCCTTTTTTTGAAGGTTTTTGATAACAAACCTAAACAAGTAAAGGCATTGAATCAGTTAAGATTTTGTTTTTTCTTAACCAGTTAGACAATTTGTATGTTTCTAGAAATTCGTCCACTTCATTTAGGTTATCTTAGTATTTCTTATAACCTTTTTCATTTCTGTAACATCAGTAATATCCTCGCTTTTATTTTTGATTTTAGGTATCTGTATTTATTTTTTGTCAATCTAGCTAAAGATTTGTCAATTTTGTTTTTCTTTTCAAAGAGCCAACTTTTGGCTTTATTGTTTCTCTTATTTTTCAATTCTCTATTTATCTCTGTTCTAGTTTTTATTATTTCCTTTCTGCTAGCTTTTGGTTTAGTTTGCTCTTTCTAGTTCCTCAAAGTGTTATTGATTTGAGAATTTTATATTTGTGTATGTGTGTACGTGTGTGTAATATAGGCATTTATAGCTTTAAAATTCCCTCTGAGCACTGTCTTTTCACTGCATCCCAAAAATTTTGGTATGTTGTTTTCTTTTTCATTCACCTCCAAGTATTTTCTAATTTCCCTTGTGATTTCTTCTTTGATCCATTGGTTGTTATTAAGAGTGCGTTGTTTAATTTCTACATATTTGTGAATTTTCCAACTTTTATTAATTTCTAATTTCATCCCATTATGATTGGAGAAGATACTCTATGATTCAGTCTTTTAAAATTTACTGAGACTTGCGTGGCCTGGTGTATGGTCTATCCTGGAGAATGTTCCATGTGTACTTCAGAATATGCATTCTGCTGTTGTTGGATGAAGTAGACTGTGTCTGTTAGGTATAGATGGTTTATAGTGTTGTTCAAGTGCTCTATTTCTTTACTGATCTTCTGTCTAGATGTTTTATTCATCATTTAAAGTATTATAGTGAAGTCTCCAACTGTTTTAGAACTATTTCTCCCTTCAATTCTGCCACTTTGCTTCATATATTTTAACGTTGATAGTTTTAAAAGAGTAATAACAAGATAATAACAGCTAACAGCTTTTGAGCGTTTAGAATATACTAGGAACTATTCTATGTGCTTTAAATGTAATAATTCATTTAATATTCACAACAACCAAATAAGAGAGTACTATTATTGTCCACGTTTCACAGATGAGGTGACTGAATTTAAGAGAAATAATTTGTAGATCACACAGCTGGAATCTTTAACCATTAACAGTTCAGGCACTTTTCACTACTTAAAACAACACCAAAACACTGTCATAAGAATTTGTGTGGCATAAAAAAAAAAATTTAAAAAAAAAATGGTGTGGGTGTGTGTGCTTATAATTGGAAGAATATATTTATTTTAGAGGATGAACACGAATTAATATACTGCTTCATTCACTGGCTATTTAGAAGATAAACTTTTGGTTTTTAGACCTAAACATCAATCCTGAGAGTCAATTCATATTTGCTATTGTAAACTAGCATATTGATGGGGTAGAAAGATACATTTATTCTTTTATTAAATTTTTACTCTTTAGTACAAATTCTCCTAAAATAAAAATATTCTGATACAACAGCTGATATTCTAATGTTTATGTCTGCCCCAACAACCTCTGTATAAAAAATTTTTTTTAAATATAAATAAAATTGACAAGACTTGATAAGCCATGAAAGCTACAATCTTCTTGATTATCTTATCTATGTAGATCCTGTAATTGTCTCACAGATTTCTAATTCAAGACGTTCCCATACAACATCACCTCTTCATTGTTCCTTAGACTTCCTGATACTTGTGATTGTTTCAGTAATTTTTAGATCTAACGTATTGCAGTCAGAAAAATGTGGCCTATATAATCTTTGAAAATCAACTTTCTATATTATATATTTTTTGTAAATGTTTGGTGGACATTTGAACATTTAGTTCATATGAGATACAAAATTTTGTTATGTGGAGATTTAACCAAGCTGATTATAATTAATGTTCATAACTGTTTTGCATGTCAGAATCAGCATTGTGTTCAAGTTTTACACAAAGATGTAGAATTCTGATGTCATCTTTGTTTCTTTATCTTTGTAGATATTTTTTTAAGCCTCCCATCCCCTTTTTTTTTCTTTCTTTATTGCTTCTCCCATCTTGCTGTGTTCGTTCCTTCTGTTATTCCTTATTGCATCTCCTGGATCTAGGATTTCCATTTAAGTGTTAGCTCCTCCTTTTTTTCTAAACCCCTTTACTCTGAATTTTGGAATTATTTCTCTATTGACTCAGTTTTCTCAATTTTCACTACCTGTATTAGTAGTTTAGAATTTCATTAAAATTAGTTTTAATTTGAAAGCGACCATTCCTGATCTGATTGCTCCTTTTTAAGAGATACAACATTACTATAAATTTTGTTTGGAATTAAATTTAGAAATTAAAGTTTTCTCTTCTGCTCTGATTCGGTAGAATGAGGTCCTTCTTTCAGAACACTCTTTCCGTATGTTCGATTTTTAAGAAATCTTTTTAGAGATTATGTGGACCACTGCTCAAATATTTTTTTAATTAATTTTTTATGGTGACATTGGTTAATGAAATCTGGTTTCAGCTGTACATTTTAACAGTAAGGCATACACACACACACACACACACACACACACACACACACACACACACATTTACATCATGTGTTCACCTCCCTTAGATTTCTTTCTGTCACCATATATTTGACCCCTTTTTACCCCATCAACTTCCCCTCACCCCCTTCCCTCTCCCCCTCTGGTAACCACTAGTCTATAGTCCATGTCCATGAGTCTCTGTTTGTTTGTTCTATTCATTTGTTGCTTTTAGGTTTACATCCCACATATAAGTGATATGTGATTTTCAGCTTTTTCTGTCTGGCTTATTTCACTTAGCATGATGATCTCGAGGCCCATCCATGTTGTTGCAAATGGCAGTATTTTATCTCTTCTTATGCTCAAATATTTCAATCTTTAATAAAAAAGTATAAAAGGTTTTTTCCTGTAGCTCTATTTTTCTCGATTAGAAAAAACTTGATTACAGAAAATAGAGAAGACAAGGAAGTTCAATGTTTTGCTAAGCATTTGTTTTTAGCTGCTCACTAAGCACCAGTGGATGCTGCATTAGGTACTTTACTGTAGAGTTGGAAATTGCTCCCTGGAATCCTCAGCTAGGCCAGGGAAATGTTTCCTCCATGTTCACTGTGGCAGCTTACAGTTACTTGGTGCATCATACTCCTTATCTATGTGGCCAAAACCACTCCCATTATGTGCCTTCCATATTTAGTGAATCATGGCACAAGTAAATGCCACAGAAAGCAAATGCCACAATTTCTGTGCTTCCTGTCCAGCACCCAGATCCTTCCCATTGCCTACTGCTCATTGTTTGGGGGTCTTCATGGGCTCTGCTGGGGAGTCCTATAAACCTGCTTTTGCAAGGTGACCTTCACTGGTGGCTCGACTTATGGGCCGGCTGACACTGGTTGCTATTGTCCTCAATACACCCTTATCTGCATCCTGTCATTTCCAACCCCCTTAGAACACCCTTCCCTGCTCTTCAACCCTTAAAAATGTTTTAGGCTATTTCAGTAGAATTGGAGAAGAGAAACTCAAATTGTGATCTTGGAATGGGAGTCCCCCTGCCTCATGGGACCATTTGAT
This sequence comes from Pteropus vampyrus, assembly GCF_000151845.1. Classification (NCBI taxonomy): domain Eukaryota; kingdom Metazoa; phylum Chordata; class Mammalia; order Chiroptera; family Pteropodidae; genus Pteropus; species Pteropus vampyrus. Next base: position 235,998 of record NW_011889495.1, on the reverse strand, counting down.
TCATTGTCAAGTGTATAGGGAATAGGGGCTATTTCAATACGTTAATCTAAGTTTCTCCTACCCCAGCCCCAAGTGCCTTTTCAAATAAAGACTTTTTTAATCATGCACACCCAAAGCAGACTATTCTTAGTGATTTAAAAGAAATAAGAATCGGGGGATAGTATTTAGGAATGGGTATAAATGTTAGTGGTTCTTGATCAAGGGTGGTTCTTGATCAAGGGAGCCAAACTACCTGAAAACAGCCTTGGTCTCCAAGAGGGTAAATGCACAAATAAGTCAAAAGAAAGCAAAGTATGTAATACAGACTATAGTACCTAGCATTTTGTTCCCAAACCCTAATGTAAAGCTTTAAAAAGCAAGTCCACATCTGACTCTTCCCACACTATATAGTCTTACCACTGGAATGTCATGAAAAGGGTGTTGGTCAAAGCACACCCACCACTGTTCAAGAGGTAGGACAAGTGAGATGGTTTGACTGCTCCAAGAATCTAGAACTGACAAACCAAATTCTCACCCATATATTATATACCCTATTAAAATCTTTGAAACCTCCAACAGAAACATCCCCTGGGCAATATCCTAGAAAAAGGCCAACTGGCCAAAGTCAAGTCAGGAAGTCTTCAGAGGAATGCCAGGTGGGTGATGAACACTGAGCCTCCTGTACCCAACAGTCCCCCACACTACTGTGTGGAAAACTGAGCTAATCAATACCTAGAGAAATCATTATACGGATAGTGAGATCACAGATAATGTAAATCACCAAAATGAGCACCATCACGAATAGCTATTGTGATAACCAGATTTCCTTTTCTATTTCAAAATAAATCAGCTGTTTAAAAGGGACAACCCAGGATACGGGAAATAAAATACTTCACATGCTCTTTTTGAAGTTGTGTTTGATGTTCTTTCTATGCATTACTTTACTGTGAGACGTGGGGGAGGGTAACCAAATAGTTGAGGGAAAGTTTCCTTATGATTTGACAGAAAGGGAAAATATGAGACGTAACAACTTCAAGTGTAGACCCTGATTTAGACATGCTTGTAAAAAAAATTGTGAGATTTGGGAATTTAAACTAGATATTTGATAATTGTTTTGTTTTATATTAAAGTTTATTTACAGATGACTTGCTATGTATGAGATTTGTTTTGTAATAATTGTTTTGTAATAATTTCATCTATATAGATGAAATATAGATGAAATAAGACAGGTTATATATGGATAATTTTGGAAGTTGGGTAATGAGTAAACCATTCTTCTGTACTTGTCTATGTCTGCAAATTTTCATGCAGCAGAAATTATTTTGACTTTAAATGATAGCTTATTTAAATTCATCTGTGCTGATTTCTGTGCAAAAGTTGGAAAGGTTGACTACAGACTCCAGCAAAATGAAGTTGAGGGCCTCTGAAAAACTAGCTACAGATGACAAAAATTTTTAAAAATTACTCTTTTGTAAGTAACATATTGAAGTGAAATAAAAAAATATAAGTTCCTAACATCCTACCTTTTATATAAAATTTGTTTATACTTTAAACCAATTTTAAAATTAGAGTAATGTACACTTAATACCTCAAATTTAACATTACTACATGTTCTAATAGAGGAACACAAATGTGAAGAAAGATTAGGTTTCTGAGACAGTGTATTGGAACCTCGGACAAGTTTGATACTGTAAATCATTTCTAACTACACAGAAAAGATGCAGAATGTAATGTCTGCTTTTAGTTTATAAATTTATTTTGCAGGAATCGTTGACTTTCCGAATATGTACTGTTTGGAGGTATGATGCATGCATAGCCTTTTTAAATGCCTTTGTACAATTTCACCTCAAAATAATTTGATTCACAGCATACAGAGAAATCTAAGAGACATGGTACTTACAAGATTTAATTAAGTTTTTGCTGTTTTAATGAAGAACTGCTTTTACAGAAAGAAACATGGACATTGGGTGTCATTATAAATAACTCAGAATTGTTCAGTCTCAAAGCAACTTTTCATGGCTTTAAAAATTAAAATTGTGTCATTCTATTAATCTCTGAATGCCCAAGCCATGCAAAACCTACTTGTTTTAAATATTTGGGGATGCAAAAAGTACAGAAAAAATACATGTCTGGTGAAGGTGAAAACGTCATCAGAATTAACTTTTGCAATAAGAAAATACTGTTAATTCTTTCAAAAAGATACAGTAGTGATGCAACAGACAGTGCCTAATTTATTCTGATTTTTTAAAGTAACATTTCAATTGTCATTCTTTCTCTACAGATATACAGACACAGAACTGTAATATGAACTCATTCAAAGTCTGAACAAACATTAACAATATTAAAATAAATCAATTTTGACTATAAAGGGATACCTTCACATTCCAGGATACAATCATTGATATTTCCAAAGAACAATTTTTCTATGCCTTATATTCTTTTTGTTTATACTGTCAAAGACATTACTATTACCTTATAAAATACTATATAAAACTTGTGTTGCCACAGAAAGTTGGATAGGAACCCTAGATAACTGGAACAAAGCAATGACAAAATTTAAAGAAATTATAATTATAAAGTACTAAAATTGAGACCAGCTCCTTAAAAATTATTAAACTGTTTATCACACATCCCATTTCTTTCATGGAAATAAACAAATTAGCAACACTTTCCCCACCATCATTAATGTGCTCTAAAACTACCTTTTTTTACAATGCATTTCTTTGTTTCTTTATAAGCCCCTGCCTCTACCCTCTCCCAAACAAGGTCATTATCAATTCAAAACATTGTACAATGCTTAGAAAGTTTCTGGCTCCTCTATTACCACTTTAACAAAATGGCAAATGTGCTTTCTAAAACCCAGTTTACAAAACAGTGAATTTAAAAAGTATATAGTCAGGTCTGTGTGCTACCAGATATATCAAACTAGTCTTATTTTAAGGAAACAAAACAACAAAACAAAACTTGTTACTAGTAAAAAGTACACCAACTGATCCAAAGAGCATAGGCACCTCAGCAGGCAGGCATCATCCAATCTGTGTTTTACCACTTAGTCGGATTACGGATTACGTATCAAAATCCGTAATTCGAATCAATCCAACTAGGAGATCCTTTTGAAAAGACACCTTGAAAGTCTACTGAATTCTTCTTGTTCAAACTGGTCATAGGCAAGAAGTAGTTGATAAATGGAACACAGTTAAATACATCAAATTCATCAGTGTCAAGTAATTTGCTTATTTTAAAAACTGAATACAGCCTATATTGGCGTATGAAACTTGTACACAAGCGGAAATGAACACATACAAAAACTTCCTTCAAATCAATCTCTGATGTCTCATACCCCACCCTCTACACCTATCAAATAGACTGGTTTCTCATTTTTTCCTGGCAGGTGAAAAATGACTAGATAAATCACTAAAGGACTGGAACCATGCATCTACTGTATGATAACAGCTTAATAACCTGGATGTATGTTCATGCAATAGTTTTAAAGTCATCTACATGGTTTTAATAAATCAAACTGTTTTCATACATGCTACTTTCATTCTCAACTGACAACTGCCAAGTTAACTGCTGTGCTGCCACTTCAACATATCATTAAGAATACTGGTAAACCTTTAGCTACAACAAACACTGAGCAGTATATATATTTCTCCTTTAAATTGTTACTTAATACCAAATGGGGTTGACCATCAATAAGGAGATATGAAACCATACAAAGGCAAAGGCAGTGGCATATTACAGAACAGTAGTACAGATAGACTGTTAATGGAGACTGACAGATACCAGCGTTACAAAAGCCTTTAAAGAATGCTGTTTAAGTCCATCTGCTTTCTCACTGTTATTTTCACAGTTTGCCACAGTTGTTGTATGAGAGATGTTTTATCAGTGTAATTACATAGCCATGCCTACTTTGTGAGACAAGTGTATATTTTTAGGGGATTTTCCACACATGAAAATATGTTTTCAAAGTCGTAGGTAGAGTATGAAAGTATGATTTTGATGGAAAACTATGAGTTATTATGCCTTTGGTTTCATTATGTTATTAAGTCCAACTTATTTTTCCAGATCTGCTAGAGACTACTGCCAAATTAGAATACAAAGACAACTGGGTGTGTGTGTGTGTGCGTGTATGTAGCGGGGGTACCTGGTATGGGAGAGTGGATATTCCTGAAGTTAGAGCCTCAGGTAAATTCCTTCAGGATTAGAAAACCTTATTTTATTGCTGTTTATATTCACCCAAATAAGGGAAGATTCCAAAATCAATTCTCGACAATGCTGGAGACCTTACTTAAATGTCCTATTAATAATTTTCCAGTGGTGCATTCTAGTGAATTAATCATATGATTTTACATCTTCACACTCTAAAGTTCTGGTTTCATAAATAAGGAGTGCTTCAGTGTCACATGAACAAATTCAATGCTATTTCCAAATACAGTATGTTAAATATGAAAAATCGTTAGTTTCAAAGTCCTTTGTATTCAACCTTTCTCTTAATCATATTTCTTGACTAGCCTTCTCTTCCTCCCCAAATAACACAGTGTGCAACTTTATGATATTGGTGGATTTCCCTCACACTGGTTTATTAACATATGTGCAAATAAATACTTATTGAACAACTAATATATATTTTTTCAGCTAAGTTAGGATTATGGCACAAAGTATTATCTGTGCTGTAAACATCATGAATTCGTCACAAAATTGGAAGGGAGGAGAAAAAAAAGCCCTATGCACTGCAAATATTTTTTTTTTGTAGAACCACAGCTGAGATCGAGATTTCCAAATGGATTTTGGAATGGATTTAACATTTGGCATACATTTACTGTGCTATCGGCAAAGCGCAGTTTTGCAAGAAGGTCATTCATAAAAATCATACTTTGTAAGAACTTGTTATTTAAAACCAATAACCTAATAAAAGCATGCAGTAACTTAAAAATTATATCTGTTATGTGGTGTGATTAGGTCTTAGTTACCAGTGTTGTATATATCTTGATGAATCATTGTACAAGCAAAAGGGATATTAACACCTTTGATTGTACTTTTGAACAAAGGGCACAATATCCCTAATTCCTGACTGCTACAAATCACATTTTAAAATATCTTGTGTGTTGGAAATTACCCCTGAAAAAAAAAAAAAAAAAAAAGCAGCAATTACAAATACCCTTATTATTTTGCCCCCAAAGATCATGTTCTGAGTGCTTTTTCCTGCCCTTCTCTTCAGTAGGAAGAGACAGGAAGAAGCATGGGGACCCCTTGGTTTTCCAGAGAGCTGTGACCAGGTTAAGTCTGCTCTGGGAATTCACAGTTTGTCTGCATAAACTGTAACATATCACACTACGATTCAAAGTTCTAGTTTATAACATAAGGGCCACTTAGCAGTGACTTGAATAGATGGGATTGCACAGAAGAGCTCTTGACTTCTCTGTGTACATTCTTTCAGGAGTGACTCCTTTCCCAGTGTCAAGTGTCTCTTTCTGTCTCTCACTCTGTAATGAGTTAAGAAAGGGGCGGGGGGAACCCTTTCTTAATGGGGAACCCTCCCCATTTTTCCTTTAGTGAGCTCCAGCAGCTACAGTGTCTGTCAATCCTCCTCCCCCCTATGTAACCTGAAATGAAAATTCCCACGGTTTCTTTTTCTTCTCATGGGTGCTCTAAGTTTCATTTCCAACCAGGTGCAGACTCTTCTGAATTCAAGTGTACCGGGGCATCTCACACTGCTCACAACGATTTAGTGCTGGGTGGTTCAGAAAGGTACAGCTGTCACAATTCCATGGGGCCCCTTCATAGTCTTCATCTTGGGGATGTGTCCGAGGACTCTGTCTGGAGCCAGGTAGATGCTCTGAGGGAAGTTAGGATTGAAAGAAACAAGAGATTGAGATTCTTTTCAAGTATGACCCAAAATGAAATTAAAAACTACCCCCCCACCACCAAAAAAAAGCTAGGTAAGGTAGGAAACTACCTCCCTTACGTGAAAGCCAGTTAGTAGACATATCTATCAGAAATGCATAGCCAAACAGGAAGTGTATGATACATATTTCTTCAAAGTCTACTAGCACTGATTACCTTCCTAGTTCATTATCCATAGACAGCAGATAGTTCAAATGAAAAAATTGAGAAACGTTATATAGCATGTTAAATTCTGCCTCCTGCCATCTTCAGCCAACCATGACATCCCCCACACAGTACCTGCCACACAGTATTAAACATCTTGATTAAACGTATGCTTTCTTCCAGAAGACCTTCAGTTCCACAAAATGCATATGTTTAATCATATAGAAGATTGTCTTTTATTCTCAGATTCTTTCCTATCTTTTTGATATTGAAATGGCCTTCAGATATTAGGTTTTTTAAATGTCTATACCTGGCAATATAAAATATTGGTAACCTTATGTTGGTCCTCAGGATTTTAATTTTTAAAAAAACCTTGAAACTTAGTCCTCTTAGGTCCTCATTCTCTCTGGCCTTGCACTCAAAAAGGCTATCTGCTTCTAGAACTAATTTGTAAATCTTGCCTTTTAGGAACAGTCCCTAGTGAAAATGGGGTCAGTGACTGGAACGCTAAAAAGCTCTCCTGTTCGAAATTCACCTTGGAATCAGGCGCAAGGTCAGGAAGCTGGGAAAATCTACCTGTAAAACTGGAAAATCTTCACTGTGAACTGGAAATGAGATCACAATCTAAGGTAAGCAGCCCTCCTAAGCAGGTAACAAAAGAAACTGAGATCTGAGGAGGCTTTTTTCAGTTACCATTTGGGGTTAAGCATATTTTCCATTGGAAGTTAATGAGCTGACTGGTTTATCAATTTGTCTTTCATGACAAATGGCCGGTGTGAACATTCCCTAAGAGGTAAAGAGAACTGAGTGTTAGAGTCCAGAGCCAGAGCCTTAGCGCAGTCTGGCTCTGGCTCACATGGGAAGGTGATCACAGCCTCACGACAACAAAAAACCAACCACTGGGTTCTCCAGATTCTTCCTGTGATTATAAAAAGGAGATGGGCTTGTTTCTCTGGCTTCAACTGCTGCTTTTAACTGTGATTATCACCCATCTCCTATCTTTTGGCTCATGAATCTAAAACATGTAGACTTAATAGTTTTCTTTTTTGTCTCATATGGAGGAATAGAAAACACAAATGTTCTATATGCCATTTCCAGAAATGGTCCTCTCTGGTATAGTAAGCTTTTAAAAGAATGAAATACTTTCTTAGGGTAGGTGACTATTTATTTCATGAAGCATTTATCATAGAGTGAAAAAATTTAAGATGTTAAAACCCTTAAAATGTTATTTATATCTATCTTTCTATGCTAATTCCAAACACAGCCTTCAATTTTAGATTGTGACTGCAAATGTTTAACATTAAAGGTTTTTCAAACTCTCCTTTTTTCTAAACTGATAAACCTCTTTTAGCCTAACTAATTCAGAATACTTGGGGACTCTTTCTTATTCACTGTTTCACACTGTAAGGAAGGAAAAAGCAATTCCCCTCTACCCTTCTGAGTTCTTAGCTAAGACACCCCCACCCCCTTGTAATAAAAGACATTAACAGGACAAAATCAAGCAGTTAAATAACATGTATACCTCCTGTAATACAACGGAGAGACCCAGGAAAACAGTAAATACCTAAATGGCCCAAGCCACCACCTAAAATACCACCTCCAGCTAAAGACAAAAGAAAGATGTTAGAGTGGGGGGATCCACCTAGGGGAAGCTTATAAAAAAAAAAAAAAAAAAGCACAGTAAATAAGGGTAAGGTTTGTTATGTAAATTTAAGTAGTTTCCTTTCTCCATTGCTAAGATTCTCTGGAGGTTCAGAGTCACAACACTCTCTGGTACCAGGGATGGCTCCCTTACAAATGGAGATTGCCTTTATAAATGTAAATGTCCCTTACAAAAGTGTAACTTCTACTGTGTTTTCAGAGCTTCCCTTGCATCAGCCTGTTTCTTCGAAGTAATCCTAATACATCCTAATACCAAAGAGGCAATACTACTCCTCAGTACTATAACAACTGAATTTGGAAATAGAAATCACTCTGAAGTTACTTATCAAAAAAGATATTTAAAAGGCACCTAATTTAAAATTATTGTATAATTGTTGGTCCTAAAAAAAGACCGCTCATTTCATCACAGAGAAGTACTAAAACACCAAAGACATTTTAGATGTCTATTTTCATTTGATTTACAGGTGTGAAATCTTTTTATGGAATCTTTAAAAATTAAGGTATTTTAGGCCTCATGGAAAATAAAAATATGCGTATTTATACACAAAAACTGAATAGCTTTTTCCTTTGATAGGCTGTTTTCATAAAATATAATTAGAATATATGAGACAAAATGCTCAAAAGGATGCAACAAAAATTTTCAAAAATTTAAAATTTTCTACATAGTTTCAAAGATAGCTTTTCAATAACGGGAAATATGCCAGTGGTAAAGGAGAATTTGTTTTTTAAATATATGAAGTGTGATGTAGTTTCATGCTTGGTTTGTTCTAAAGTAGAATAGCTGTACAAACTCAAACATGTACAGTAGTATTTTTAGAAACCTTATCTTAGATTACAGATAAAGTTCAAGAAGCATTAGGAAACTTCAGTGAGAAGTTATAAAGCCCAGAGCTTTCAAGTTATTTTTTTATTTACTTGGCCTTGCTTTCTAGTTACTATTATCTTAGAGCAATGTGTCCAATATTATGGTGGCCACTCTGAATTGAGATGTGCTTAAGTGTAAAACATACACCAGATTTTGAAGATTTAGTATGAAATAAAGAATGTAAAATATCTCACAAGAATTTTATATTGATCTCATATTGAAATACCACCATGTATATACTAGATTAAATACATTAAACTTGATTTATTTATTTATTTTCTATTGAACAGTACGGGCTTAGAAACTCAGTAAAAGAGTAATTTTTTAAAGTAAAAAGTTGGTCTTAATAACTCCACACGGGTTAACACGTGTCTTTGGACACTGCGAACACACAAGTACAAACCATCTGCAGTTGCTGCCTGGGCATCACAGACATCCGCCTGTATTTTTGAGGTCATACTAATTCTTCGGGCTTTTCTCTCAATTGTGCAGAGGTCTGGTGAGTCTGCACGAGAAGAAGCAAAGCCAGGTAGAAGGGATCAAGCCATTCATTTAGAACAGGGCATGGGCTCACAAAAATCTCTCATGGGACATGCACAGTTGACTGTTCTGAGAGGGCAAATGTCATAATTAATACTGCTCTTACAACTTTTCCCATCCTCTCCAATTACTTAGAATAAATGCCTTGTTTTACCAGTTTCCCACTTTCTAGGGCTTAGGTGAGACACTAACTAAATGTCTGTGTGAGAGCAAAATTTGGGAGATTATATTTTAGCAATTCCCTAATTAAGCAGTATAGTTAATAGAAAATTATGGGTTGAAAGTATACTACCCATAAGGCTAATGAATAAACCCATTACAATAATAACATTAGTTAACTATTAGCATTTTATAATTTAGAACAAGAACTATCTGATAATACATACTCCCCAATCATTTCATAGATTCAAGTTATCTACACTCTCTAACATGGACTGCAGGCATCCCAATTTCTTGCTAGAATATTGTGTCTATTAATTTATAGGTTATTAGTAAGTAGCCTTTTGTAGTAAGTAAAAACAAACAAAAAAAGGATGGCAGACTTACATATTATTTGCCCTTAAAAATCCAAAAAAAAAAAAAATCTTGCATTTTCTAATCAGTCCTAAGCCCACAAGCCAGTCCCCTGGTACAACCCACCTTTGGAAATCAGTGCTCCAGAATCCCCCGTGCAATGCTCAGGCACTAAAGCACTCCATTACCAGAGTAAGCGTCTCCACGGTAAGGTAAAGTTCTCAGATTTGTAAAGCACTTGGTAGTGTGCATACATACCTCCTCTCGCTGACCCTTACACAGCTTCTGTATTTTCCAGGCCTGATCACCTCTCTGGTACACACACTGAATCTGAACAAGGTCAAGTGGCCAAGACAACCAGGACCAGTGCTCTAGTCATGGGACACCAAGGTTAGTGCTCTCACCACTTTATCAATGATGGGCCGCTGAGAGGAACTTACATTCACACTGTATTATTTAACTGCTAAATCCAGGGCAAAAAGGTTTCTTTGTCTCCCTTTCTGTCTTTCATTCAGATAATTGTCTATATTCCACTTGGATTTCTAGCATGTAACTAATAACCCCAAAACATCTATTCTGTTATTTACATTTTTTATTTATTTACTTTTTTCCCCCTATGTGGGATGGTTGATCTTGAGCCTGCGAGGAGCAAGCTGGCCCCAGACTTCTCCAAGTCCATATTTCTTTGCCTCCAATTCTTACGTGTCCAAAGACGGGAAACCACAGACACGCCTTTGTAGGAGGGTTTTACTTGCTTTTTAAATTTAAGTGGTACTGCAAGAGAATTTAATGCAAAAAAGGTTTTTGCAATAACTAGATACACTTAAAAAAAAAAAAAACTAAAAGAGAATCTGTTTTCAAACTTGACTTCATAGAAAAAACAAAGAGCTTTTATAAATCTGTTATAAAGTCCTATTATTTATAAGTTTTAATAGAAAAAGGTGAAAGGTTTAAAAACTATAGGGTATATGTAACAGTACCATTTTAGACTCTCGCCAATATAATTTGATTTCTAAAATAGAAATCCACTTATAGTGAAGACGTTACTTTAGATGGCTTTCTCGTCTACTTTTTATTAAAGCTGTATATGTAGAGTATCAGTTGCTTGGGGCAGGAGTCATGTCTTACCTTTGTAGCATCAAACATCTATATAACCATTTACCTATTGAGAATTTGATACATAGTAAGAAATTATAATTGGAATCCCAGTACGACTAATTCTAAGGGGCTATCCGATATCAATTTTAGCAAATTCTGTTAGAATTAAAAGTGCCATGGAAAAGAGCCTTTTAAAATAAGTGTAAGGGTACTTGTAGGAAACTATGTATGTGAAGCTTGACATTAATGCAAGCCATACTACACAATTCCAAGCTGAGAAGTATACCAAACAGGAACTTCCTACTTCAAATACATGATGTTGGTCTCCAAGACAGAAGACAGAATGACATGTCCACAACATTAATATCACCACTGCTAAAATAATCTGAGTATATGGGCTCTTGGCAGCTGATCTATCACATTACTTCAAAAAACTTTCCTTTTTATTTCTTTGTGACTTTTTGAGGTAAAATTTATACAATGAAATACAGAAACCTTAAATTTACCATTATGAGTTTTAACAAATGCACATACACCTGGATAATCCAAATCCCTACACCAAGTCTTAGAACATTATCATTAGCCCAGAAAATCTACCCATGCCCTTTTCCTTGTATTTGATTTTTCATTCCGCATTATGTTGTTGAGATTCATGTATCAGTAGTTCAGTTTCGTTGCTGAGCAGTATTCCATGGTATGAATATATCAGTCTGTTTAACTGTTCACCTGTTGATGGACACCTGGGCTATTTCCAGTTTTGGGGTTATTATGAATAAAAATAGAATTAATCTTCTAATACAAGTCATTTGGTAGACATATGCTTAGATATACCTGATGGGCTATTAGGGCAACTGAATCATTTTATAAGAAATGACCAGACCATTTTAAAAAACTTGGGGATTTAGCTATTTTGGTAGGTGTGTGATGGTATCTCAGGATTTTAATTTGCATTTCCCTAATGTCTGCTACTCAAGTTGAGCATTTTCATGTGCTTATTGGCCATTTATATATATTCCTTTCTAAAGTGTTCAAATGTTTTGCCCTTTTTTTTGTAACTGGGCTGTCTTTTTATTGTCACAGACTTTCTTTATATATATTCTCAATATCAGTTCTTTAATTGATACATGTTTTGCAAATATTTCCTTCCAGTCTGTGGCTTGCTTTGTCACTTAAATAGTGTCTCTTGATGAGAAGTGTTCAATGAAGGCTAATTTAACAATTTTTTTCATTGCTTCCTCTGTCTAAAAATCTTTGAAGATATTCTATGTTTTATTCTGGAAGCTTTATATTTATCTCTTATACTTAGGTACCTATCTCAAATTGTTGTGTATAGTGTGAAATAAGGATTAAAATTTGTTTTTTTCCAATATGGATTTCCAGTTCTTCCAGGACTGGTTGTTGAAAAGACTTTCCTTTTTCCACTGGTTGCTCTGGTGCTTTTGTCAAAAATCAACTGGCAGTGTAAGTGAGGGTCTATGTCTGGGCTCTCCATTCTGTTACAATTACCCATTTTTTTTTTTAATCCCTATGCCCCACTGATCACTGTAGCTTTACAGTAAGTCCTAAAGTTGGTTAGCATAATACTTTCAACTTCTGCTCTTTTTTGAGATTGTTTATTCTGAGTCTTCTGCATTTCCATATGAATTTCAAAAAAAGAAAAGCCTATAGTGGAGTACAATTGGTATTACATTTTATCTATAAATCAACATAAGGATACCTTATACAGCAACATAAGAATAGATAATATGGATCTAATTAAAAATTACTTGATTTATTTAGGTCTTTAGTTCCAATGCACACAATAAAAAATTGTATTATAATTCTTTTTAATTTCAATTTCCAATTATTTGCTAATAAATAAAAATGTGGTTTTTGTATACTGACCTTACATCCCAAGACCTTGTTAAATTCATTTTAGTTCTAATAGTTGTTTTTTTTAGTACCCTTAGATTTTCTTTGCATATAATTATGTCATCTAGAATCACTGCGGAATTCTGTCAGATGCTTTTTTGTCAACTGCATCTAGTGAAATGATCACATGCTTTTTCTCCTTTAATACTGCATTCTTGAGCTAAATCCAACCTGGTCATGATGTATTATATTTTTTATATATTGTAAATATTTGATTTTAAAGGATTTTTTTTTTTGCCTTTATGTTCACAAGTGCTATTGATCTGTTGGGATGGGTAGGTTTTGGAATCAGGGTTCCGCTGGCTCCATTAAAAAAATTTGGGATGCTTTCCTTCCTTCTCTATTTTCTCAAAGAGTATGTATAAGACTGGTATTATCCTTTTTTAATTCACCCAACAGTGCAACCATATGGGTCTGGAATTTTCTTTCTGGGAAAATTTTTGATAATATTAAATTTCTTTAATATACAGCTATTATTTCCTATTTCATCTTGTTTTCAGTTTTTGTAGGTTACATTTTTCAAGGAATTTCATCTAGGGTTTCCAGTTAATTGGCAGGCATATAGCTGTTCATCACATTCCCTTATTATTTTAATGGATAAACCATCTTTCATTTCTGATTTTGGTAATTTGTGATTCTTTTTTCTAGATCAGTTAGCCTAAAGATTTTATTGATTATTATCTTTCAAAGATGAAACTTTTGGCTTTATTTCTGTTTTCTGTCTCATTGACTTATCTTTCCTTTCTGCTACTAACTTCGTTGTTTTGTTGTTGTTGTTGTTGTTGTTTTGCTAGTTTCTTAAGGTGGAATTTTAGGTCATTGATTTTAAGATATTCTTTTCTTATGCCAGCATTTAAAGCTATAAATTAACTTCTAAGCATTGCTTTAACTATTGTGTAGCAAAGAATTTGACCTTGCCCAAAGAAAGAGGTCTAGCTTTGTCCCCAGCTCCTGTGAGATAACTTCTAAAATCCTGAAATTTTCCAAGTGATGGAAGTATCTTTGTTACTTATGGTGAGCCCTTCAGAGTTTATGATAATGAAGTAATTCATGGTTGACATACTGTCCACTATTTCTTATCAACTTGGTCCTTTGTTCTCAGGTTAGCAACTTTTTAATGCACTCCCTTAAATAGGGTGATTCTTTCATGACAGCCTTTGAATCAATTAACTGAAATTTATCTGGTAGATTACCAGTAGGTAATGCTCCCTTAGTAGATGCTCAAGCAAAATCAAGTTTAAAGGCTTGTATATTATTAATCCAAATGGTTAAAGTGATCAATAATATGTAACCCAGTGACTTTCAGCTTGAAACTGTATATAATGTTGCCACAGTGCCAAACCTGGTACTTGGCAGTCATCAGCTAAGATTCTCCTTTGTACCATTTTTAGAAATCAGTAGGCTATTTTAAATACAGATCAGATGAAACATCCACAGTAGTATCAAACAATAAAAAAGAACAGATGTGGTGTTGCAACCTATAAATGAAATACTTAAAACAACTAAAACTTAAGAAATTTAGGTCAAGTAACATTATTTAGATAGAATTTATACATTCTCTGATTATTAAAACCCTTAGATAATTTTTTTTTTTTTTTAAAGTAAGGCATTCTCCATTCTTGGATATATCTTCACGATCAATCAATCTATTTTGAGTTGCTTGCCTTAAGGATTAAGATCTGAAATGCATTTTTTAACTCAGTCTTGAGAATTAAAACAACATGGGACATTAATAAGAACGGGGCAGAAAAAGTTTAAATTCAAAAACTCAAATTTAAACTTCTCGTATATAAAAATAAGAGATTTAATCCCTTTAATATTACACAGGAATGATTTAACAATGATCCAATAGTGATTCCTCCAAATCTTGGATTTATGTTAAAATCTAACTGCTATGCTCACCTGTTGAGTACACAAGGATTCTTTTGTAGCCTGGCAATTAAATAACATACCGACTACAGATCGAACTTCCATTCCAGTATAATACCTTTAAAATTCTCATTATCTTGTAAGAACTGTCTCTTAGGATTATAGCTTTTACAGTGCTGGCTAAATTTATAATTATATAATAATATACTGTTTCTATTTAAAAAGTTATAATTTTAGTGCTTTTTAATGGCATTTTATTATCGCCACAATAACATCATTTGGTAACTTTTTTATTCATTTACTTGAATAACGAATATTCATTATTTAAGTAAATGAATATCTCTAATAGAAATTTCTTCAGCTATAAATGTGAACTCCGAAAGAATTTTCATATTTATTTCTATGATGTTTGTGACATTTCCCTACTCACCTTTTTTAGATGGCTTGGGTGGTACCACTGGGCCAGGTTCTATGTTGTCATAAAAATTATTCATGGCTTTAGGATCAAAGTTTCCTATAAAAAAAATAAAATCACCAGATATTTAGGGCTCGCTCTCCTGTTATTTGAAATTTTTGTTAAGGAAAATATGGGAAAAAAACATGTAAGAAGAGAAACTGTTTTCCAAGGTTTCAAAACTCATTAAATATCCTACCCTCTTCCCAGTGAAATTGATTTATTGTTGTGAGAAAAGACCCAAGCAAACTACCACGCCCGTGTTTGTCTACAGTGTTCACCTACAGGAATATTTTTCTAACTGTAAAGCTAGTCTCTCTAGACAGGATTAAGCATGTGGCGCATTTAGGGAGGTAAATGAAAGAGAGCTATGAAAGGATGGCTGAACTGTTTTTCTGTTCTGATTTTAATGAACCATGAGAGGAAGATTTTATCTCTTATAAAGATTAATCAAATTATGATAGCAGCAGCTCATGGATTCCTATCTTCAAGACAAGGAGAATTTTTAAAATGCTGCCTATAGACTTATCATTGATCAAAGATGATACAGTGCCATTTCAGAACAATAGAACAATCCCTGAGGATTTTGTCTCGCCAAAAAATTTTCAGATCTAAAATGTTCACTCCCTGATCTAATGTGTATTTCAGCCCCATCTCCTGCCATGACTCCTCCAAAGTCAGTTTTGATCCAGTGCCAGCTTTGGGTCCTACCTTCACTTCTGTGAACCTATCACTGCAACCTACTTGTTCTGCACATAATTCCAGTTAAGCTTTTTAACCGTACCCATGCTCATTTACAGAGGATGCTATATGGTACTGATAATTCAAATATATTGCCTGATTTTTTTTCCCAACAAGTTTTCCCCACGAAAACCAACAGTAACGTTGCTTTTCATCAAATCATGCATTGATTTGCAACTAGTCTAAATGTCCCCAAAAATGTCTAATTTCTTTTTTAAAAGTTCAGATTGGAAATTTACATAAAAATTTTCCAGAGTATGAAAGAGTAGAATTTAGTATAAAATGGATACATTTGAACCCCTTATGAAAGGAGATTTAGAAATGCTTAAGCACCAAAAAGAGCTCTTTGTTGCTCAATGGAGACCAAAACCACAGCTCTTCACTTATAAAATCTTAACAGTGGTTTCCCTTGCAGGTCCTACTACAAATGCTTTTATCCATTTGGATATGCTATTTTAAGATAATTTCCTGAAAATAACTCCTATGATGGTTCATGAAAGCCACAATGCTATTTGATATATTAATTGGATCTTTTTTATGCTTTTAAGATGCTGTATATGTATTTCTTCAATTACTTAAGTTATAGCTCACATTCTAATTTCTAAACCCATAAGGCTTACTATAAATATCCTAACCAAATGTTTCTGTTTCTTGTTTTGCTTCAAAGAACACAAGCAAAAAAACTGATGCACTCTTCTAATACAGCAGCAGTACTTTGTATAACCCCCACATTATGAACAGCAATTCTTTCTACAGCCCACTAGCTTTAAGCAATGAAAGAATTACTGTGACTAGGCTTCTGAAAATAATTTTAAGGGCACATAACTAGACTGTTCAACTTTCACATTCAAATTTGCTTCTATTGTTCCAGACAGTTCCATCTTTTGGGTTCCCCTGCTTCTACTGTAACTTTGCCTAAAAATGGCAATGGGGCACTTTATTATATACTCCCCAAATACAGTAGAAGCTCTCTTAAGAACAGTAAGAGGAGGGCTGATTAAAACATAGGATTGTTAATAAAAATTACACATCAACTTTAACAAAACATATAAACATAGCAGTATTTTAATGTTGGATCAAGACCCTTTCTTTAGGTTGTCTATTGAATAAAGGTTCTATATAGTCTTATATTAACTACACCCGTGATGACCTAAAGTGAGGTAGGCAAACTTTTTCTGTAAAGGGCCAGATAATAAACATTTTAGGCGCTATGAATAAGTCTCTGTTGGAAGCCCTCAACTGTGCTGAAGCACAAAAGCAGCCCAAGACAACATGTAAACAAATGGGCGTGGCTACATTCCACTAAAACTTTATTTTAAAAAACAGACAGCTGGCTAGTTTGCTGAACCCTGATCTATAATTTCCTGTTTTGACTTTGTTAGAATGGAGCAATAAAGATACTTTTAAGAACATTTAATTTGAAGATAGAATCCTCTTAGATTTTGATGATTTCCTCCCTTAATCCTTTTCATTTGTTTTCATCCCTATGTAATTCAGCCCCTATTTGATTTACCTGAGTGTTTAAAAAGTAACTGGCACAAGCAGGTTTGGGAACAGGACTGACTCTTGGTAAGCAGACAATTCCACTGATTGGAGCAAAGGTATATGGGTGTGCCAGGATGTGGCCTGTCACAGGTGTGCAGCACCTGTGGGCTTGGTCAGTATATTTTACAGAGAAAATGAAGAACATCTCTAACCTGATGAGTTGGGTAAATGAAAGTTAGTTAAGAGAGCTTCTACTGTATGTAGTACACTTCTATAAGAAAGCCAACCCCTCACCTCACCCCTAAAACTCTAAGATATAGTTGGATATTTTCATGTAACAGATAACATAATGGTATATGGAATTTACTTTAAAACTGAGAAATATGATATTCTGATTTGAGATTCCTACTTTAAAAAATATTTTAGGTGACATATAATATAATCTACTAAGCTTTAGAATTAAAACCCATCAACTTATAAAATATTTACAGTAAATGACTAAGAGGTAAACGCAGAGAAACAACATAGAATAGTGATAAGAACTTGATGAAATTGCCAATGTAAAAACTATTTTTAATCCCCCACATATATCTGCTCTATCTAGAACCATATGGGGGTGAAGGGATCTGTTTACCAGGATTGCAATCTCATAATGGATAAAAACTCTCTTAAATATGTAAAACCAAAATGATAGCTATTTAAGCAGCTTAAAACACCACACTATTACTTATGGTTTACCAAATAATCAAGTCTATACCTCTAGATTGAAGGAGGTCAACTTCTTTCAGTGTACAGTCAACATTTATCTGGAGTTGTCTGTTCATGCTTCTCAATCTTGTCATTTCCTCAGGCTAGTAAGAAAGGACCCAAAATAGCAATTGTGGGAAAGTCATTATCAAGCCCAACATTTAAGAACTGCTATTCATGTTAATTGTTCTGATTGTTTATTAGCAAAAATATGGCCTTAGTCCATAAGAGGGCATGTTTAAGAAGTCCTATATATGTTTTTCAAGGAATAGTCCAGTAAAACGGGGCATCGATATGGCCACATATAAACAAAAATCTGCACATAATGTGGCACGGTACAATACTAGACTGTTCTACCATACAAAACACTACCATTTTTATCACAAAACACTGAGAATATTTTATTTCTATGTATTTATGGTAAGGGACAAATATCAACCTTTTAAACAAGCAACACCCATGCTTTTAGTCTTGTCCAGGATGATAAAAATTATAACAGTACTAGTTTTAATTAACACTGAGTGGCAGGCACTGTGTTTACCAGAATTCTCATTCTTTCTCAAAACAATCTCTCAAGAAAGTACTAATATCACCCCGAATTTATACATGAGGAAGCTAAGGCACAAGTTATATAGTTTTCCCAAGATTATAAAAGCTGGTAATTTAAAGAGCCAGAATTTATATAGAACTCTTTTATATAAACTTACATAGAAATCTTTTTTTGTGTTCATTTGAGGTCAACAAAGGCAATTAATATAGTATATGAAATTTTCAGGAACAGACTCTTCTTCCTCCATCTTTGTTTCCTTTTGCCTTGACCTTTCCAGCGCAACCTACACCTTAAGTCTTTTGGGGGCATACATGAAACATAAAATGTGAAGAGAGCCCTATTCTTCCGTTAAATAAAGCTTTCGGAAGCCTTTACTTTCTCAACATTCTAAATTCCTTTACTATTTTACATATATGTACATTAAAAAATAAAATGAGGGTTTAGACTCCAGAGGCACGGGGTACTAAAGCTTTTAGCACTGCCTTAACTAAATTTCTAAGGTAATTTATAAAGTAAAAGATAAAAATGTGCTATGATAGGAAGACAGAGTAAAATCCCATTGTGTTGAAAACATGTATTTTGCTAATAAAAACTGAATGTTAATAGAATGAAGAAAAATGAGCAAATATTTCAATTCACAATAATGCAAGATCTTAGGCTGTTACGAGGTATTACCAGAATAATTGAGAATGCCAACTTAAAATAAGTGCTATAACAGGCAGAATATAATAAAAGCAACAATCCCTTAGAATGCCAGAACACAAAAGTCATTTAGAAATATTTATTAGGGATTGCTTTTCTTTTCTCCTTCCTATGTGTAAGACACGTGACTTTAACATGTAAAATGCTTATACCTTGTCTACCAGGCCATATTAAAAAAACATACCTGAGCATTTATATTAAAGATAAAGCACCTGTCTGAGGTTTTCAGAGAGTGATGCTGTCTTCCTAGGAATATGTGAAAGAACCTATTTTCTTTGTAGAATTGTATTGGGAAAGCCAAGCACCTAAAGGAGCTGGATCCCTCTACATATTGGGGGGGCGGGACACGGTTCAGCCACAGTATCTCTGAATAGCTAAGTTCTGTAACTAAGTACGGAAATATTATAATACACTTTATAGTCGAGAGGCTACTACATACACATTTGCTTATAACAATAAAAAAAAAAAAAAAAGCTCTCAACAGGCTCATTTCCAAAGATGGTAGAACTACTGGAACTCACTAAACAGTTTATCTATAAGATTCCTAAGCTGTTTCCGAAAAGTTACTTTCATTTATCAAAAAGTAGTTTTTCATGGAGAAGGGGTTTTAAGATTGGCTGTGAGTGATTTACAGTTGTTTGTAAAATACCAAGATTTTTATATCTGACATTGTGAAGTGAAAAATTCTAAGCTTTTGTCAAAAGGTAGCAAACACCTTATGTCAACTGTTTAAGCACTTTAAGAAGTTGTCTCACAGAGACCAAGGTCAAAGAACACTGATGTTCTTTGGTGGCTTAGCCCTAATTATGCATCTGGGACTCAAAGGTGTGGGTTAGTCCAAAAACCCAATTAGTCAGAACAAGATGAATGGGAGGAAAAACTTGGGGGAGGGGGTAATTGGCAGCTCTCTGCTTATTAAAATCTAATTTATCCTTCAAGGTATAATTTAAATTTCCCCCTCCTCCACTGAAACTGTCTCATCTTTGAACCCACCAGCAAAAAACTAACATTTCTATCTCAGAACTCTTAAAAGTACTTAATATCACTACCATTCAGCTGGCCAGCACTTCTGATTTACTGCCTTATATTATCTCTTCTCTCTCTGTCACACACACACAAATATAGGTTCATAGGCATATATACATGTATCTTTTTACATACAGATCTCTTTAACATTTTCCACAGCACTGAATACCCTTGGCAAACAGATTGGGAAAAATGATGGCAGTCATGCATCTCATGTTTCTGCCCTCCTTAGAAAGATTATTTCACTGCTCTTATTTCTGCAACTGCACACACAGCAGTGTATAAAAAAATTGCGTAGAAATGTGTGTGCCTAATGAGACTAGAATGCAATTTTTTATACACTGCTTGATAAGAAATTAATTTGTCTGAAAACTTGAAGGTACCAATCAATATGAGCTTAGTAGCAAATAAAAAGCTAATTCTCTATATTGCGTAATCCTGTAAGAGTGGGACAATGATAAGGATAGTCAGTTTTTGAGCATCTACAACAAGCTGGGCACTTTACATTGTCTCTTTACCTTGACAACATTAAAATGTCCCCTGTTCAGAAAAAAGTACATCAACTGCAGAGACGTTAAATATAACCAGCGAGTGCAGAGCCTATGTAGGCAGTCTTTCAACTATGTCATGGGGCCTCAAATGAGCCTCTATGAACAAAAAGAGAATTCTGACTAAATGCTTTATTATCCGATTAATATCCTACATATAATATACCCTTGTGTTATGCATGTTCCTAAATTTAAAAGGAAATTACAAAATGCTTCAGATTTGTGTATGTATCTCAAGCAGATTTTTCCAATATCTTGCAACCAACCTTTATAAGAATACTTACTCTTTGTTGGGTATTATGTAATCTGTTTAATGTGCTATTATTTAATCCTAACAAAAATCCCATGAGATAGGTACTCATATTATAGATGAGAAAAGTTACTTATCCAAGGACATATGAGTGACACATAAATAACAGAAGTAGAATTCAAATTCACACCTGAATTGAGAGCTCACTGTCTTAACCATTACTGTCTCTTGGCCATGTACTTCTAATAGTCCTCCATCTTACTCTAGGCCTGGCAGCAGACATACATAGAAATCGTACACTCAAATTTCTCATCTCAAATATCACCATGTAAGCTACCCATTTCTGAAGCTGGGTGATGATGGCTCTATGGGGGTTCATTATATTATTTTGCCTATTTTATGTATCTTTCAAATTCTCAATATAAAAAATTAAAAATTACATCCCAGGGCAGCAATTTCACTAACTTCCCTTTTTTTCTTTTTCTAAGGAAGTCTCATCGATAAAAGCTTTCATCTAAAATTTGGGGGTTTTTGAAGCACTAACCTATGCTACATTAGTTCTCTACTTCCAACAAGAAAAATAGGGCTTTATTTAGCAGGGGTTATCACACAGCAAGAGACTGCTAATCAAAGTTTATATGATTGGTTATGTTAGTGAAAATAACTTGTATGCTAAGAAAATGTTTTTATGCTCTACAAAAACCTAAAGGATTCCAAAGTGCCCAACCACCAAAGGTGGTTTCCCATGAGTTACATTTTTCAGTATCTCCCCTCATCACAGAATTCAACTGAGATGTCAAGTGAGAAAAACAGACTTACAGATAACAGAGAACAAACTGGTGATTGCCAGATGGGAGGGAGTATGGAAGACTGAGTGAAAAAAGAGAAGGAATGAAGGAGTATAAATTGGTAGTTAAAAGTCACAGGGATGTAGAGTACAGCATAGAGAATATAGTCAATAATATTAAAATAACTATGTATAGTGCCAGGTGGGTACTACTAGACTAATCGGAGGAGTCACTTCGTAAATTATATAAATGTCTAACCACGTACTGTACACGTGAAACTTTATAATACCGAATGTCAACAGATTTCAAGTGGGAAATGAGGCAGAAATATTACCTCCCAGGTGTTTTAATACTCTCCCTTCTCACTTCTAATATCTACTATACTTAGGAATTTAATCAATACTTTTCAAATTTTTAAAATTTCATTAAGTATGCACATTCCTCAATAAACTCAAAAACATCCACTGGTTCCCCATGACCAGTAAAATAAAGTTCAAATATGTCAACCGACTGTTCAAGGTCAAAGCCCCACTCTCCCTATACACATTAACCTGTTAAGACATCAGAAATCTCAGCTTAAGCTAGGGAACTGTAATTGCTGCCTCCTGAAGGTCTTGACTTCAAGCCTTCATTACCTCATGTCTGTTTCCCTTCTAAAATGCCTCCCCTTTCCTCTCTGCCTATACAGCAACACTACACTGTTTAGGGCACTGGTTCCTCACCCTTTTTTCCTTCAATCTAATAACCTTATAAAACCTCACCCTTTTTTCCTTCAATCTAATAACCTTATAAAAATCAGACGAAAGCTATAGGCCTGCTTCTCATATAAACACACATATGAAACTCTGCATATAATTTCAGGGATTCACAGATCTCCTCTGAAGCCATTAACCTCAGTTAAAACCTTTTCTATGAGAGCATAGCTGCAGACATGCTGTTTGCAAAAGGCCTGACATATATGCCCACTTCTTGAAACTTGTAAATTCAGAGAGAGATTACCCTTAGTTTACAGAGGGTAAGAAAATAAGGAATGGCTCTGTGGAAAAAGCAGAGATTGAGTTGAGCCCTGAAGGACAGACAGGATTTATACACACAGCTTTCGAAGGGCATTCCAGCAGTAGGAATGTGAGAGAGCAGAGAAGTGCACTGAGTATATACAGAAACTAGTTGATGTACGAGTTCTGTCATTAACTGCGAGCATATGGAGCACTTAGCCCACTGTATTACAGTTATCTGTTGATGGATTTATTTCTCCCACTAGCTAAGCATCTAGCATCAGACCACGGTCGTAAACTGTAAAATATGCTCATTGACTGAATGTTAAAAGGTGAAGCAACAGGTTGGATAGAAGAAAGCTTGTGATATCACAAGATTTTAGAACTCATGAATATTAACCGACATATTAAAATATATCATCCCAATATTTTCATTAGAGCAGTTCCTGTTAGGACCATGCCAATACTGTTATCTTAGTTTCTACAATTACTTATACTTTACGAAATTGCTCTGCCTTATAATAGTCTGTAGTCAGTCAACGCTCAAAATTCATACTGATTTCATATGTAGCTCATGTGAATTAATGTACTTAGAAACAATTTTTTTAAGTGTTTGGAAAAATACATACAATATGCTTAGAAGAATGAGAACAATTTATAAGATATTTGGTCACGGTACACTTTTCATTTCTATTTTGACAAAAAGCAATTTATTATAAATGAGATGCTATAGCTTGATTGTAATTGTCAGTATTTGAAAATACTGACTGATGAGTCTGCAGAATTCACATGTGGGAAAAAAAAAAAGCATCAAATTATTTTTATGAGAACTACTGAAGGTAAGAGTCCTTCATCCATTGTTTAACAAAGAAAAAGAACTTGGCCAGAAGAAACAGAACTTAAAAACAAACGTCCTAGACAGCCAGCGTCCCCACGTGGCTTCCTAGCTACACATCCCAACAGACCACTTACCGTTGGGATCGAAGTGGTGCAGCTGACCCTTCTGAGCCGTCTCTGCATCAGGTCATGCTCCATACTGTTAACTTCAGCCTTCAACCGCTCTAGGGCCTCTTTCTCATGTTTCAATTGCTTTGCTAACCTCTCCATCCTTGCTCGCTGATGTAACAGCAAGGCTATAGCATTACAGATAAAGTTATTGCAGAGAATAACATTGAACAAGTAACCAGAAAATTTCTATACTCATTGCTAATCAGTATAAAATCCCTGTCATCCAACTTGAGTTGGCATTTACTGTCTAATGCTATTCTGCCTCTATATCTGCTTTAATTTAGCTCTTGTAACTGCTGCCGAAATGACATCATTCTATCCATCCCTCTTGTTCTGTTGTCCTTAGTTTCCCTAAGATTCTTTTTAACTATATCTGCCTGTTTCTAACAGGTTCAACACAAGGCATATTCAATTACAATCGTAATTACCTCCCTTCTTAGATACTAAAAGAGCACTAAATTCTCAGATATCCTGAAACAATCTGAACAGACTTTGAAAAAACTATTCTCCTTTATATTTAGTTTGTTGTAACAATGTTCTTCATTACCGATCTCACTTTTTATGATGACATTTATAAAAGTAGAATCAGTAATGACCTGAAGGATATGATATTTATAAAGTAATGTATAAGTAATTTATATCCTTCAGGCCATCTTCTTCAGAAAAGATTCTAGTTTTCTCACCTAGATGAACTTTAGTCCACCATGTATGAATCTCTTTCCCACTCTGTACTTTGTATTTTTCATTCCAATTTTAGTATATGTGCTGCCGAAGCGAGCACTGTACTTTGTATTTTTTGACACTTTCATTTATCTATATTTTTCCCCCAATAAATGTTCTTCCTTAAAAAATATGTCTTATTAGGTCACTATTACATGCTTACATTTTCATATTTTAAAAGAAAGTCTATAGATGACTCTCAAGTACTGACCCTATTCTTAATGGCAATAACTAAACAGCTAATATAAATTATTTTGAATGAGAGCCACCCCACTACAAAGATTAAATGTCATAAAAGGGCTAAAATTACCTTGGGTATAGGCATAGTCATCTGATCCAGAACTGGAACTCCTCTGATATCTATGGCTTCCCTTTTCTCCCCCAGAACCTGGTATCACTGAAATGGGCTGAATAGGTTCTGGGGCTGCAGAACGTTCTTCTTGGTCCACTAAATTTAAAAGATTTTCAGCCATTGCTCGGCCTACGGTAATTTTAAAAACTGTAGTTGGGTTTGGTATCACCAGAGGAGACGGTGATGGAGCGCATGAAGGTCCAGTTGGCTGTGTATAAGTAATATACACAGGATTAACACTAAATGGAGGTTTTGGTTGACCGGATAGCCCTCTTGAAGGAGAATTTGAAGGTGGAGTGGTGGCTGTATACAGTGAGTGCTGATTCCGTGGAGGCGGCTGATTACTGATAGGTGAAGGACTCCTATTAATTGCTGTCCCAGGTCTTTGAGAGGGTTCGACTGTAATTTCTATCTTCTTCATGGATCCTTTGGGTAAGCTAGATGTTGTGTATGGGAGATAGGCTACTGAATGGCTTCCCTGTGTCTGATAGAGAGGTCCTTGTTGATATAGATGGGGTGGAGTAGTTGAAGGGCTAGGTGGCATGAAGACGTGGGAACTCGGGTGGCCCAACTGGCAAGGCTGCATTTGATGCTGTGGAGAGCTGAAGGGTGAAGGACATTGAGAAGGAGGTGGCGAATGGTAAGCAGGTTGAGGGATCTGTTGTTGTTTGGGAGAATACTGAGAAGGTTGATAGCTCTGTTGATGTGTATAAATAGGTAAAGGACGTTGGCTATAATGAGGCACTGGGCCCTGTGGTGAGGACTGCCATGACGTATTCTGAGGAGTTTGTCTTCCTGATGAACTCTGAGATGTTGGTCTAATATAAATAGAACCAGGAGACCCATAGAGATTACTTGGAATTTGTGGAAGAATTTGTAAAGCTCTTGGTATAGTCTGTCCCGAAGGGAGGTTTTGGGATACTGTAACAGTAATTGGATTTGTACTATACCGAGGTATGTGCATGTATGAAGGAGGTGGCGGCTGTGGTGGTGAAGGCCCTTGCATAACAGAAGGATTCATTCCCGTTTGCATGGAAGATGGCTGTTGAGGTGGCTGTGAAGGAGGAGTAGCTGCACTTCTGTTCTGTTCATTCATAAAAAATGGATTGTAGTTGGGAGTAGCAGCCACAATAGCTGGAGCTGAGTGTGGTTCCTGAACTAAACATATCAGCTGTTTCCCTGCTGCATGCTGTGGATCGATATGTCCATCACTTGAGCTATGTACCAGTGTTCGGCCACCATTAAGTTGTGCTCCATCTCCTAGGTGGTAGCTACCAGGAGAATGGATACCCAGGTTAATATGCAAAAGGCGATTTCTATTCATCCTGTTGTCATCTGGACTATGGTATTCCATATACAAGTATTTGCAACTCTCCTGGGAAAGGGCTCGGCAACAGGCTTCAAGATTATTGTTATTCTAGGGGAGGAAATGGTAAAATAACGTTAGCAAAATGGAAGTCAAGCTTTGCCAGTGTTGTGCAAATATGACTGTCATATTTTCATAGAATAAGCAGAGAGCACAGTATTTTAAACACAAAAAGCTTCATGGTCATCTATCCTGAAAAGGAGGTATCTCCAGTGATTCATATTATTTTACAGACATTTAGCTCACATGACTAGTACTACTGCTACTGCTACTGCTACAGAAATGTACAGTACCTACTAATGAACATTGTGACTCAACCCCAACTTTTCTGACTCCAAATCCAGGACTCATTTTATACTTGTTGCATCTCAACAAATTAAAATGTTGGGTTAATCTTGGATTCACCACAATTGCTGCAATATACAAGTATAAGTAATAGCCATCATTAACATTTAAACTGATAAACATGAAAATAACCATGCTTTAGTTTTCAAAAGGCACTGAAACCACAAAAGCAGAAAAAAATTATATTAGAATTCCTAGTCAAAACAATAAAAATTCTAAAGCAGCCTTCACTTTTACACTATATAACTTCAACTGTCTATCATTATGAAAGATGAAGCTAAACAAGTTTAAAAAGTCTATGATTGCATGACTTTGCCAAAGTTACGGTAATATAACATAAAAGCAGGTCTAGAATGCCTTAATGAAATTCATTCACTCTCCTACAGCCTCAAGTTGTCACCCTACAAAAGGTAGGCTTGGTAAACTTTCAAAATCATTTAAGAATTTGAATTTGAGTTCTACACACACAAAAAGATAAATTGGCAGTAATCAAACTAATAACAGGTTCATTCTTTTAAAAATTACAAAATATAAGGTAGTTTTCCATTAAAATACAGAATTCAGAACTATTTTATTAGCCTAAAAACACTATTGGTCATCGTCTTTGAAATCATCTATTAAATTTAATTATCCTGACCTTCTCTATAGTTCATAAATATACATACAGATGTGCACATACGTACACATGACCATATTTTTATTTTATTATATTTATTTTAAGGAAAAGTACATTTTATATAAAAAAGAAACACTACACTTCTGTGGAGAGGCAAATAAAGTTAAACCTAAAACAGGACATACAGTGCCGCAGTTTTATAGATGGGAGAACTATTAGGGTTCATCCACTCCAACACAAATCAGATAAGGAAAGAGATGCCTGGGAAGTGATGTGGCTTGACAACAAGCACTTAACTAGTTAACTAGAGAGCTGTCTAGATTCTTGGTCTCCTGCCTTCCAGTGCTCTTTCCATCACAATAGGAATTTCAAGGGAGAGGATGTTAGGCCAAAAGTACATTACCATACTGAAAGCTTTAGGAAGTAAAAGAAGATTCGGTCAAGCAAACATCTGCAAAATGAATTCTCAGGAATTTAAAGAATGGGCATTATCAAAACTCCATAGATAACTTTTATCCTTTTCCTTATATAAAATTTTTGATACTCAAATAATTTAAAAATACTTTAAGCCACAGAAACAGAAATTTAAGAAGAAAATAATCAGAACTCAAATTTGTTTTTTTCTTATCTTTCTTGGAAATCATGCCGATCAAGGGAGAGAAGTTAGATAAAGCAAATTTGCCAACTAGAAAATGTCACTGATGGAAAAAAATAGTATCTCCTTCAAGTGTTTTATAAACCTATGGATTAAGGAAAGAAAACTAGTGAGTTTTATTTGAAACCTAGACCTTTTGGAAGATAGTTGACTAGGTAAAAGCAGGGTTCGTCTCCCAGGACCACATTGAAATTACAACCAAATTATAAAATAATTACCTGAAGTCCAGCTAATCATAACACCTACATCTGATAATATTTGAAACCTAAAGCAGTCATGGATACGTTACTCTTTGACATTTTTATTAATGATCCTGAAATTTCATGTTTTCTACACTGAATTAGGTAGCCTAATTAGCATTGTTGCAAAAAAGATCCAAATTCAAAATGATAAAAAATTGGATTTGTCAGCCTATTTGAAATACGTCTACAGGAACAAGGTGAGTAAATTTTCCTAAGAAAAATTTTAAACCACAAATAATAAGACATGTAAGATTATCTTTACAGAAGTGTTTTTAAATACCACCAGAATAGATTCAAATGTCAATCTGACCTGCTAATGTCTTAAAAAGAAAAAAAAAAAGGATTAAAAATTCATCAGACAGTAAATTTGAAAAATACTTAAAGAAATCGAAATTGTTTAAAGAGGCCAGAATTTTTAGGAAGACATTTATGAACATGAACACTTGAAAAAAACATCATACTCCTAAAGAGTAAACCTGCAGAGAGGCTGTAAAACTTTTCTATGAAATGTAAACTACTGAGTCTCATATTTTAATGCAAACAGAGAAACCTGCCAGACCCAGTAGGTGGTAAGTTCCATACCAATAAACTCTTAATCCCAGAGGAACAAAATAAAAAACTAAGGACAGTGTAAGTTATCAACAAATGTTCACTGAGTTGAATTTACAGTTCCATTCATTCAGTTTAGTGAGATGAAGATACTAAGCCATGAAAAAAATACAGGTCATAAATAAAATAAAAAAGGTCAGAGGTAGGTGGGGCCGGCCTTAGGATAAGTGAAGAAGGTGACTGCTAGGAAGTGATTTTACACCAGAGCTTCTTATGGCTGGTTTTACTCCAGTGGGCAGAAATTTAGATCAGCAATGTTAGAAAAAAAGACAAACTATAACACTAAAATCATAAGCCTAAGCCCAAAGGACTAGACCTAGTAGAAGAGCTTGCAAACGAAGGAAGCACCTCTGGTACCACTTTTGTTCTGTAAGTCTCTCTACTTGTAATGAACCTCAACTGTATATAGGCTTAGGCTATATCTTGAGCTGGTCACACTGCAGTAAAGAGGAGACTGCGTATTATGCAGTAAGGTAGAGTTTGAACTGATTGTGTGAGGAGGTCCAGGAGGCCAGGATAGAAGTGCTGCTCCCAAAAGTCAACTAAATAGGGAAATGCTTTAACTCCACACACACCAAGATTCCATGAAGGATGATGCAAAAGTCAATAAAGGGCGGGCTAGGCCTATTTCTGTTGCTCCTTGAGTGGGAAGATACATTCTCTATGAGAGATGATTTATTTCAATAGAAGATAACTAAAGAAATATAAATAAAGTGGCCTTTTACTTAAAATTAGACATGTATACATAGTAAGCATTTACTAAGTAGAAAATCAGTAAGAAAGGGAGTGGACTCTACAAACTTTTAAAAATAGGCTCTAAAGTATACAATCTAAGAAGTTATAGTGATAAATTTGAGATTCAAAATTCAAATTCCAAGGATTTAGGGACTGATGACACACCCAAAACAATTTAAGTGAAATGTGAGAATTTTTCCCCCTTTTTGCTACATTTACTTTTTTCTCTAAATCAGTGGTTCTCCAGAGGGTAGATTTCGCCTTCCATGGGACATTAGGCACTGTCTGGAAATATTTTTAGCTGTCACAAGTGTGGAGATGCTATTGGCATCTAGTGGGTGGAGGCCAAGGATACTGCTAAACACCCTATAATGCACAAAGCAGACCTCCACACAACAGATTATCCAGCCCAAAATGTTGACAGCACCAAGGTTGAGAAATCCTGCTCTAAACATCACCCTTTCCCTCATACACAAGAAAATTTAACCGAGTTCTAATTATCACAACACAAAGCCAGATCTAATAAGGAAAACTATAAGTTAATTTAGTATCAGTGTGATCGGTGGATAATCTACCTGTAACATGCACTGAGACACCACACACTCTGGAATTTCAGGGAAACGTTGTCGGAGGTCATGGAGAACCTGCATGTCAAGCTGTGGACTGCTATGCGCCATGCCAGAGCAAATGGTGGTCAAGTTTCTCTTAGGAAATGGATGCTAACCGGCCTTCCAATAGTAATAATCTTCCAACACCACAGTCATTTTCTATTAAAAGAAATTAAAGTATGGTTAAATTTAATTACATATTTCACTTGATTCAAACAGAAACTATTACTCTATTAAAATGGAGAGCTCTAAAATAAGAATACCCAATTCCAAAGTTGGAAAATTGACAAATTCAACTTAACCAGACTTTTCTGATATAATATAGCCAATCACCAGTTTAGAAATAAACAAAAAAACTTCAGTTTTATTTTAGTGCTTAAAAAAATAAACCACTAGATTAAAAATACAGAGTATTATTATTTGACAACCATTTTTTTCTAGCCTTGAGAAATTCTACTTATGTATAATCACTCATGTTTTCCCAAGGTTGTCACATCACTACTCTAAAGCAGAGCAATTACTTTGATGTCCAATAATAAAATAAAGAAACAAGGACTTGATAACAACACCAATAAAAGCACACTTGTCCTGTTTGTCTTTACATTCTCCCCGTACTTTGGAGCCAAAAGGTTTTAATTTGAAGTCTGAGTATAGGAAACCCAATGTCTAAATGAAACAACTGGGCAAACCAAAAGGGAAATGTAGAATCCTTTGTTTTCAAAGATGCTGGTGGACCATCACTAGCCAGATCTGCCTACCTAGGTTTTTAGTTCTGATGCCATTGGCACAGGTGCTAAGATGGCAGGATGTGGGAGTACAGTTTGAGCAGAGGAAACTGTTTGAGCAGTGGAAACTGATCCCCAATCTTACTAGCACTAATCGAGTTAAGTACTCATGTAAATAAGGCAACTAGTGCAGTATAATTAATGAAATCATAAATCAACTGACAGCATCAAGGGTTTATTAACCAATCCACTTTTTGATCCACATCTCCCATTTTTTAAAAGGGGGGAAAAACAGCATATTACCATACCATCTCATAATATTTTTGCTGTGTTTACTCACTATATGGTCAAATATTTTTAGGAATGAGAAGCAAATGCCCACATCTTCACAGGATTTGTGGAAACCACGATTATTAGATACAGGTGTAAAGCACACTTAGAAGGGAGGGTCATATTTCTTGCAAATAGGTCCCAGAACTTTAAATCATATCATTACTTGGGGCAGCATAGAGTACAGAGACTATTTTTAAAATAAAAGGCATTTAAGGAAAATACTGAATTACTTCCTCTGGTTTCTAATTAAGCACATAAATAAATACCATGCAATCTCTAATTTGACTTTTATATAGACACAGAATTTCATTTTGCATGCAATCTGCTGACTTTTTACTGGGCATCTAGCTGTCTCTTTTTCCTTCCGAGCCAACGTTGCCAAGAATTACGTATTCTGCATCTACAGGGTGGCCACAGAGCCCCTATGTATAAAGCTCTGCTTAACCACAGGGAAAAAGAGCTATTAGGGGCTTCTGTAATGACTTCCAACCATCAACACAGAAGATGTCTAAGGAACATGAGGGAAAAGTAAAATGTGGGTCAAGAATACAGATAACTTCCAATGTGGACATATATGGGCCTTCAGGCTACCCTGTACTATTCTGCTCCCCACAGTTCATTCCTCAGTCTGTTCTATCTGGCTCATCTCAGTGTTCCACAGAAACATTCTCTGCTGCTAAATCCAGATGATATATCTTCTGGATATATGCCCTATGCCCCTTGACCTCTGAAGCATCTGACACTACTAATTGTTGCTTCCTTTTTTTCAGCCTCTGTGACATCATACTAGCCTCATTTCTTCCCATCTCTTTTCACATTGTTTCCCTGGGTTTTGCCCTAAACTGCCTCTTCTCATTTTACTTTATTTTGCCCAGTGATCACACCCATTACTAAGGTTTCAATAACAGTTAAAGGCTGATGATTCCCAAACTGGTATCTTAAACATCATACTCTCTCCAAGACTCTAGACACAGCTAACTGCATACTACATACACAGCACCATATGGATATGCCCAAATATATCAGTATGTCCAAAAAGGAGCTCCTTATCACAACCCTTCCCCAAATGCTCTGTTCTCTTCGTGAATATGACCACTCAGTTAACAAAACTAGAAACCAGGGTGTGATCCCTGACTTCCCATTCTTGCACAACCAACTAAACATTGTGCAAACAAGGGGGTCATGGTTTGCACCCGGGTTCTGCCATTTAGTAGTCTCTAAGAAAATCTTTACCTCTGAAGCTTTATCTGTAAAACAAAAATAATAATAGGGTTGTAGAAGAATTTAAATGGCAGTCATAAGTCAGGAAGCATTAGTTACTATTATTCAGGGCATGTCTAAATATTGTTCTCTTCAGCTTCCTGCAGCTCTCCCTGCCTGTCTTGCCTTTCTTCATGTCACAGCCAGATTGTTTTCTAAGATGCAAATCTGATCATATTTCCTATACTCTGTATCCCAACCAAAGAGAGCCATGTGTGATCCTTTGCATGGGTGTCCTGTGCCACCTTTACTCGGGGCATTAGCCCATGATCTTCTATTTGCCAGAGACACTTTTCTATCTTCCCCCCTCCTCCCTGCTTCTCTCAATATTGATCCCAGATAGATCCCATATATATCGGTATTGGTGGGACCTCCTACTGACACCAGCACCATCCCACCTTAGTCCTACTGCCATGTCTCTCCTCCTACATTGGGCTAGAGGGCCCTCTGCGATGTTACCACAGGAAAACCAAACACGTTATACTTAAGCCACCTGTGTATCTTAAGATCTCTCATACAAAACTATATAGTTCTATCTGGAATGTGCTGTTACGCCAGAGTGAGGAAGTATTCAAAAAATGATGGGAGCTTGTCATAAGGACCTGTAAGTCAGCTTGAGGAGGCTCCTACTGGCCAAATCTGTGCCAATTTGAGCACCAAAATAATTAAGGACACTAATGAATTATAGGCCTGTAGAAAAGAGGAACTCATGAGTCCATATCAATAATAATTAAATACACATATACATAAATGGAGAAAGGAGGACTTTTGCTCATAGTAGAATCCAACTAGTAAACATGCAGGGAGTGCTGGAGCTGGAAAAATCATCATTTTGCAGCCATTATCCAGACTGCTCAAGTTAAGAATCAATGGATGTTAAATCAAGGGGGAAATCTAAATTAAGAACAGGATATATAGATGATCTTAAAGTGTCTCTCTGTCTACAGCCATGCCACCCTGAACGTGCCCAATCTCATCTGATCTCGGAAGCTAAGCAGGTTCGGGCCTGGTTAGTACTTGGATGGGAGACTACCTAAAAAGACCAAGTGCTGTAGGCGTTAAAAAAAAAAAAAAAAAGTTTCAAGGGGGAAAATTTTAACTATATTGTGGATAAATCGAACACTGTGACTATGATCAAAATTAACATCACCAATGAGGGGCAGATGTACACCTCCAAATGTGATACCCTGAGAACATACTGCTTTATAGTATTCCAGTCAGGAATGCATAACCTGAAACTAAACATGAAGAAATAGACAAACCCAAAGTGAGAAATGTTCTGTTAAAAAAAAAAAAAAAAAAGCAGGGGGTGGGGATGAGATGTCTTCTTAAAAATGCCAATGCCATAAAAGACTAAGGCTGAAAAAATATGGATTAAAGTAGAGCCAGGACAACTAAAACCTAGACTGGATCCTATATTAAATGGGAAAAACATTATAAAAGAAATGAATGAGTCAACTGACAAAGCTAAAATGTGGATGGTACATTAGGAAAGTATTCTCTATCGATGTTAAAATTTATTGAATTTACTAAGTTTACTGACTTGAGAACTGTGCTGTGGTTATGTGAGAATATCCCTATTTTTAGGAATCTGGCAATGAAGCATTTAGGGGTAAAGGGCATGATGCATGTAACTTACTCCCAAATGATTCAGGGAAAAAATATATATCATGAACATACATGTGCATAGAGAGAAGCAACAAACTGCAAAGCAAATGGGGAAAAAATGTTAAGAATAGGTGAATCTGGGTAAAGGGTGTACAGTGTTCTTTCTACTATTTTTATTCTTGCAACAGAATTTTGCAAACTCTCTAAGTTTGGAATTACTTCCAAATAAAATGTCAAAACGAAAAGCAAACAGAAAGCCTATAGTTCTATTAGGGGCTATGCCTTGTTCAGCACATTTCCAGAGCCTGACCTAGTACCTGCTCAGATGTTTGTTAAATAACAAAGAATCGGTTTTACTGTACTAAAAAGAACTAGCTAATAAAATAAAATATATGTGTATATATATAGATGAACCATACCCCCTATCCCCTGCACACTTTTATTGGGCAGGCAGGGATCACCCATGTGGAACGATTTGTGAATGCTTAGGGAAAAAGAAAAACAGGTTAGGCTACTCAATCAATGGGTATATTTTTCTAGTTTGCCCCTTTAAAAACACCCAAATCTGAAATGCTGAGAATCTACCAGATTAACAATCTGGGCTTTAATTTAAAATGTGAAAACTCCTTAGTGTTCATTTAACTTTTTATCTGAAGCAGGGTTTGAATTATCTACCTTTTCGACCAAAACAAACACGATCTGCCATTTTACTAGTCACGGGAGTCCTAACAAGATGAGTTACCTTGCCAGAACACTGAAGCTCTAAGGCAGCACTGCCCAATAAAAATTCAAGTCACTTAAACTGTTCTAGTAGCCACAATAAGAAAGGTTAGAAAAAGGTGAAATTTTAACATATTTCATTTAACCCAATATATTAAAAATACTATTGTTTCAACATACAATCAATATAAACATCATTTACCCCAGTATTCCTCAGTAACTTTCCTGAGGTCATAAAGCTCTCAGTTGCAGAGCTGGCACTCAAAACCCGTGTGTGTGATTCTAAAATATGTGCTTCTTCTACTATGTTCTGCATAAGTGTATGTGCTGACCGATACAAATTTTATGAAAATGGAAAATTTTTGTCACAAAGAAACCTTTCAGTTCTGACCAAATGCTTTATTTTCTGATTAATATCCTACATATAATATACCCTTGTGGTATGCATGTTCCTAAATTTAAAAGGAAATTACAAAATGCTTCAGATTTGTGTATGTATCTCAAGCAAATTTTTCCAGTATCTTGCAACCAACTTTTATAAGAATATTTACTTTGTTGGGTATTATGTAAATTGTTTAATGTGCTATTATTTAATCCTATGAGATGGGTACTCATATTATAGATGAGAAAAGTTACTTATCCAAGGACATATGAGTGACACATAAATAACATGCAATCAATATGAAAATCATTTATAAGCTAGTATATTTCTTCTCAATTCAGACTGGCCACATTTCAACGGCTCAGCAGCCACCTGTAGTTTGCTGTGACTACCTTACTGGACAACATAGCTCTAAGGCTTCAGGATTTTTATTTAGATGACAGGCTAAGACCTAAGACAAACTCCTAGATTCCCTAATTCAATATCTCCTTTGAGAGCACACAATTAATTACCTAGGCGAAGGGCCTAGCACAGACTCGGTGTTCAAGGAATATTTGTTAGGTGAAATGAAAAAAAGTGAAATTCATTTAATTTAATGATAAGAATGACATTAGCTAAACAAACCTGCTTGTATTTACAGAAATGGTAACAGGAAATGATTTTTCTGTACTTGCAGGTCTAACCATATTCAGAAACACTCGATGACTATTTATTCATCATCAAGAGCTTCTGAAGCACCCAAAGACTTAACTCAAGCTTTCCTACTGGCTTCAAAGAATAGTTTTATTCATTTCGCAACCATAATTTCAAGTCTTTAAAATATAAGGTGATACAGCTGCCTTTTTATGAGAAGGAAGAAAAAGGGACAAGGGTCAACAACAACAAACATTTCCGTTGTCAAGAGCTTGGGCTCTGCATACTTCAGAGCTCTTAGGAGCAACTAGCTCTCAGCTAGCTTTGTCAACCTTAAGACCATCGGGTGCTACCTAGGCCAAAGTTACCATTAATGTTATCACTATTAGTATCAGCTACCATTTACTGAACAACCAATGCCCTGAAAGGTAGCTATGAAGGAGAATGGGCATATAGCAGAATCGTGACTCAAATAACAAGCCTGCCTTCTCCAAAGTCTGTGTTCTTTCCACTATGTCATTGGCAGGTATCAAGGACATTCTCAACAGAGTGATGATGTGTGCCCTTCTTTGGGTGGGAGAAAAAAAGGCAGCAAATTCCCAACAGTTTATCATCCAAATAGGGGGTTACAGGTATGTGGGAGGTGGAAGACTGAGAAGGGAGGAATGAATCCTTGCACAAATAGCTGTTTTAAGACATACAAAGCAGCAGAGCTAAAAGGAAGAAATTGCCCTGTTTAAAAAACCGGTTACGAATACTTGCCTTTGAACAAACATTAAAAAGCATCTTTAAAATTGAAGCCAAGAACTTAC
Source organism: Pteropus vampyrus (assembly GCF_000151845.1). Classification (NCBI taxonomy): domain Eukaryota; kingdom Metazoa; phylum Chordata; class Mammalia; order Chiroptera; family Pteropodidae; genus Pteropus; species Pteropus vampyrus. Next base: position 199,495 of record NW_011889495.1, on the reverse strand, counting down.
ACACCCACAAAGATGGCTACCATCTGAAAAGGTTGATAGTAGATCTACTTTTCACTATGAGTAGGACTCTGAATTGATTAAAAGATGTCTTCTCCTTAAGGGATTATGTATGTAATCTTAATAGTGGTTAGCAGTCGGCCCTGTACATTCTCTCACATAAGCACTAACTGGCGTGGAAAATCATTTAGTATTTCACAATGTGTAACACTCTCAAATTTAATTTCTCAGTGATTATAAAATGTTAAAATACTTCTTTTAAAAAAGCAATTTCCTTTCTGTTCACTAGGAGGTTGAGCTAACAGATACTTTACAAATAAAAAATATTCCAGCCAATTTAAGATGAGCCAGTCTCCCTAAAATACACTTAAAAGTTTTACAGTAAAGTACTACATCGTATTTTGTATTTGATCCCACAGAATACAACTAAAATGAGGCACTGTTATATAGTATTTGGATATGATGCAACTCAAAACACAATCTATTCCTGTCCATATACAGTTGACCCTTGAATTACACAGGTTTGAATTGTGCAAGGCCACTTACGCAGATTTTTTTCAATAAACATACAGTTGGCCTTCCATATCCCCGGGTTTTACATCTGCAAATTCAACCAGCTGCGATTCAAAAAACTGTTTGTTTGTTTGTTTATCTTTGACTGGGAATGTGGACTGTATGCACTGTTCAATGCCATTTTATATAAGAGACTAAGCATCTGCAGATTTTGGTATCTGGGGGAGGGGTCCCTGGAACCAATCCCCCAAAGATACTGAGGGACAACTGCTGCAATTAAGTTTTTGGAGAGTCAAAAGTTATACACAGATATTCGACTTCATGGGGGTTGGCATCCCTAAACCCCTGTGTTGTTCAAAGGTCAATTGTATATCAATGTATGCAACAACTATGCAAAATACACATGGACTTTGGGGTATAATGGGACGCTAGTTTTTTATACAATGATAAAGTGATGAGTGATGATTTGACACATTAAAATCAGACAGAGGACTCAAGCAGAATCAGAATTGTACTGGCTAGACTAGGATGTGACCAAACTCCTCAGACACCTTTGAAACACCCCCACTAAAGCACAGATGGCCACAGCTGTGGATTGTGGAGCTGTGTTGGCAGTAACCCTAGATCAAGAAAGAACAGTGAAGGCATAAATCACAGTTCTGAAGCCACAAAAACCAGGTTCTGTAGGGTAAAAGGCAGGATGAAGATGGCGGGGGACTACGGGGGGGGGGGGCTCTGGGACGGTATGCTTAGCAGTGGAATCACTCTAAGGCTTCCTCTAGTGGTGCAGAAGCGCGCACGCACACCACCACCACCACCCCGCCCCCAATTAGGGGTGCTGGCACAGAGCACAGCAGCTGTGGGGATTTCTCCCAACAGAATCCCTTCTCTCAAACATAGGAAGCTGCCCTAGAGCTCTGCTCTGATGCCACAATTCTCCACACTCTAGAAAATGACCTTGACACCTAGGGCTTTCTTTCCACAACCTGTTCTGTGCTCAGCAAATATGGACAGTGATGTTATGGCCCTGACTATTTACCTCTGCCAGAATTTTAGCTCACTTCCAAAAATAATTGTATCACAGATTATGAACCAATGGTCGTCAGCTGAATCCAGCCCACCTATCTGCTCTGGTGATGTTAGAAAGAAAAAAAAGTTTTCACACTTTAAAATAGGGAAATTTTACATAAAAATTTGAGTATTTACCTTTCCTCTGATAAATAAAAAGATCTAGCAACAGTAGACAACAATTGGCTGAAGCTGAGGTGTCATTTCCCCCTTTAGAATGGACATACGCTCTCCGGCTTGCCTAGTTTCTACAATCCCTAGGGTGTCCCAGACACTGAAGCCTGGCCTTGCTTCACTCATTGACATACTTGCTGGATCTGTGACACCCAAAATGTGTTCAAAAGAGAGGTTTAAAGCTAGTACTTTAAGTATCAGTCTCGTCTAGTGTGTCTCAATGGTATGCTTTGATGTGGTAGTTTGGGACACAATAATTCATACAAGCCTATTCCATGTGTCACAAGGTCTTTGGCACCCTGGCCCCTCCTGTAAAATCCCAGGAACACCCCCAAGCGACCCCTAGAGAGGCACATTATCTTGGGCTGACAACCACTGTTAGCATGTTACCTTTGGTGAGGTGAGCATTTCCCAGATTTGAAGAGTTAGCCTTGTCATGAGAAAACTTAAAATTAAAAAATAAAGGAATCATTTCCTTTTCTGATTGGTCTGGTCCAAATAGTAATTATTGATCAAAAACGTATACTAGTATAAAACATTAGAACTTTCACTCATTTTCTTGCTACTTTGCAGGTTTTGATTTTAGGTCATATTTACTGAGCTCTATCCATGTACCAGGCACTATGCTACATGCTTTATCTCATTTAATCCCTACAATCGTCCACATTTTATAAATGAGGAAATGTGAGGCTCAGAAAGGATAAATAATTTGCCTGTGGGTCACACAGTTAAGCAGCAAAGCTAAGATACAAACCTGAAGTCTATGCTTTAACCATTATTCTCTTGTACTGTTGGGTACATGGTTAAGATTCTGATGATGTCATAACTCTTAAAGACAGTGTAAAATTTAAACAAAAAACTGCTTTCAAAACATGAGAGTTTTTGTATCAGATTGTGGATTCTTCAAGGTAAACAGCAAGAAGTGGCTGATGTTAGAGCATAACAAATGATCTTCTACTGGCACAGGTAAGGAAGGGTTCCAATTTCAGGATTTTTCATGAGTATATATGAAGGTATTACTACCAAGTAACAAGGGACAGTAACTTTCATATTCCTCTCTCTCCCTAAATGAGCCTTCCAAATAAGTTCTAGAACAATCATCCTATAGGATTTTCATTACAGTGGAAACCATTCTGAAATTGTCACATTTGCTGTATCTATCTTATATTCTGTTATATTCTCAAGAGATATGCACATTAAAAGAATCATTCAGAGCAATCAATTTAAATGCAGCCCCCAGAAACAAACCGAAGCATATTCATATTAAATTTAAACTTAACGCCTCTCGCCCCAAGTGAATATCTATTTGCCAGCTACCACCTATACAGGACTTTTCATATGTGCCACTCCCTGCCTTCTACTACCAACCTTCTGCCAAAATAAAAATAAAGGTACTTGGGACCTCCTCCCAATTCTGAGGTTAGTAAAAAGGAGGTAGGATATTAAAAAATAAACAAAGCTTAATGAACCATAGTGGTATATGAAAAAAGAAATGGGGAAGCCTTAATTCTTATTAGCAAAAAATTTGTTCGATTAAGAATATTGAGTTGTTGTTTGGGATAAAATGGTCTATAAAAAATGGTATACAGAGAAATCAAAGGTTTCCTTTATAAAGTGACTTTAAAAATATCTCAAACATTCTGGAAAAAAGGCAAAACTATAGAGACAGTAAAAAGATGAGTGGTTGCAGGAGTTTGCGGGGAAGAAAGGAGGGGTCATAGGTGAAGCATAGGAGAATTTTTAGGGTGGTGAAATTATTCTGTATGATACTATAATAGTAGATACGTGACATTATGCACTTGTCAAACACAGAAATTTATAACACAAAGTGTGAACCTTAAAGTATGCAGATTTTAAAAAATCTTGAAATGGAGATATGTACAAAACAATATTACCTCAGGGGATGGAGGAGAAGGTACTGATTTAAATAACTTTCGAAATGAATAGAGTGTATAAGGCTAAAGGCAAAAGGAACTGTACATAATAAATACTGTACTCTAGTTGATGATACTGCTACCCAGGGGAGTATCAAGTTAAGAAAACTGATATACATCTATACATGTATACTGCGACTGAACAAGTAAGTAAATGGATGGTGAGTGGTGGCAGCCAGGCTTCTCACTGTTGGAGTGGGAAGTTACAGACAAGCAAGGGGAGAAGGCCAGAATGATCCATGTGGTATGTGGTAATGGATCAGAGTTAAGAGACATCAGTGTGAACTCATGTTTTAGAGAGAGATATATATTTATATATAACATATAGATACATAGAAATATTTATAGATATGCATAAATATATATAGTATACACACAAGATTTCAGCTATAAAGGCTTAGAAGCAGCAACACTCCAGTAGCAATGAGCACACTTAGCACCCAAACCTTGACTTCCAAAGGCATTCTCTAATAAAAGGAACCAGGGCTTTGTGGAGAGCTGCTGATTCTAGAACTGGAACGGGATATACAAGGATGAGCCTGGAAATGCTCAAAACAAACAAACAAACAAAAACTATGGTATGGAGGCATGCCAGTGACGTAGGAGCCAAACAAAAGTGCCCCCAATGACCAAAGCTGGAAAAATTTGAGCAATGAAATAAAGTAGTATTAGATTATGACTCAAAGTATGAAATAAAAGTTCATGAGCCCATACTGATATAAAGAAATGACTGAATGAATAAAATGAGGGAGAAGAGATACAACTTCCCATGCCAAGAATTCCCACTAATTTATATAGAACACCCTCAGGTGATGGAGCATAATTTCCCACTCCTTAAGTGTAGACAATATAGTGACTTCTTTCCAAATAGCATAGTACAGAAAGGCGTTTAAAAAAAAAAAAAACAAGAGTGATGTTACCATAGAGAAACCTAACAAACATCTTCTCAGCCAAATGACCAGTCAACATAAAGTGATAAATCATGTTGATAGTATGTACTCTTGATATGTTGTGATGAGAATGTAAGAATGACACTTTACCTCTGTGGTCTTCCTCCCCCAAACCCATAACCCCAGTCTAATCATCAGAAAAACATCAGACAAATCTCAATTGAGGGACAATCTACAAAATACCTGATCAGTTCTCCTCAAAACTGACAAGGTCATCAAAACAAGGGAAGTCTGAGAAACTGTCACAACTAAGAGATGCCTAAGGAGACATAATGTCTACATGTAATATGGTATTTTGGTGAGATCCTAAAACAGAAAAAATATATTAGGTAAAAACTAAAAAAATCTGAATAAAGTATGCACTTTAGTTTTGTAACAATGTTTCAATACTGGTTAATTTTAACAAATGTACCATGCTAATATAAGCTGTTAATAATAGAGGAAACTAGGTACAGGGTATATGGGAATTCCCTGTATTATCTTCTCGATTTTTCTGTAAAATTAGAACTGTTCTAAAAAATAAAATCTATGTAAAAAAAAATTTTTTAAGTACCTCAAGATAGTTTATGAGCCTAGCACAGGAGTCTTATTCACATCTCCAGTTCTGAAAGCACCTTTTCAATAGCCTGGAATGGAAATCTGACAAAATGAGGAGATAGTTATCCTTTTGCTAACTTCTCAACTCAATATCGAAACGAAACATGACAAAAACTCAGACTTCTGGTGTCTTAAAGTAACAGCAGACAGAATGCTAGATAGACCACACCTTTAGGGCAGGTGGTTCTTTCTCAAGTATCATCACGAGCTGAATCTTCTTCTTTTCCTTTAGGTCAGAAATATCTTAAGTAATTAAATTCTATATTATTCCACAGAAGAAAGACCAAAAGACAGTCCACTGTTTGTTTTCATAAGGCTTTTGCGGCATACCTGGTTGTGACTCACACCCTAAGCCCCCCATTCTATTTAGAGAAGAAATGATAAGCCCGGGCCTATCAAGCATGTATAAAATTTTCAATTGCACAGAAAAATAGCATACAACTTTTTAAAAATGATGACTATTATATAATTCCTTTCTGTTCCATTAAGAGCAATTTCTATATAGAATAGTAGCCTTATTGGCTTATTTTGACAAATGAGCATTCTCTCTTACCATCATTTAGAAGCTATCTTCATTCCCGGTAAACTTAGTAATTCAATGTTAAATGATATTGGCTTATATCAGAGCCATCATGCATACTAGTTTCTAATTAATCTCCTGACTCAAACTCTTTTTATAACCACAGCAAAGCTAAAATAGCATATACTGTTTATACTGTATAATTTCAGCACTTTACCATACTTTTTATTTTTCAATTTCTCAGTTACTTTATCTTCAACATTACCCAAAAAATGAACTTCAAGTATGAGCAAGTACAGTGCACCTAACATGAATGCTGTTTTTTACCATGTGTAGTAGCTTTTTCCAATCTTCAATATGACAATGCAATATCCATCCCACATTCATGTTAAACTTCTCCCATCAACTTCAATCAGCACAGCTTTCTTCCCTTCCTAAAGGCCTATAAAAGTCATTGTGTTTATTACCACTTTCAGCACTTGAAATGTTTATTAACTTTTTACTGCCCCCTAGATTTTATTACTATAAATCTTAAGAAAGAAAACCAAACATGTTCTTTTAGCTATAGCGCCTTGTGCACACTAAATACTTAGCAGAAACGAAAAATGTAGGGCTTTTAAATAATTGGAAAAATAGTTTGCTCTGGTTGAGGTGTTCCAAGGTCTTTGTTGGGTCAATTCTTAAATGACATTATTTAAAAAGAAAGACAGGACAACCTATTACTAAAACAAAGAGAATACTTAGAACAGTGCTTTTCAAATGGTAGGTTGTAACCTATTAGTGAATTATGTAATAAATTTACTGAGTAATGGCAGGTATTTAAAGGAAAAAAAAAGAAAACAAAATATTAGAATGCCTCATACATAGTAATAGTAAATAAATATTGATTCAAAAAACTTGTCTGAGGGGTATGTGTGTATGTACTAGATCATGATTAAAATGTACTTCTTACTCTGAGAAATGCTGACATGACATGAATATGGTGAGGAATTCTAGGTTATATAAGAAAAATATTTAACACTTTTCCTTTTTACTTTTATCTAAATGGCAGTTTTCTAATTAAAGTGGAGTTTTTTGAGAAACGTCTTGATGTGAAAGCTGAAACAACTCTAATGTTATGAATTTTTTTGTGACTTTATTTTTCTCAAATGCAGCCTCGATGTGTTTTGTGCACTGGAACTCTCTCACATACTACTGGAGGCTCTTGCTTTCTAAAGGATTTTTTAAAAAATGAGTTATCAGTCTCATTAACCTAGATATCAAGGTCACACACTGGAAGAGTATGAAAGATCAACAAAAATGCCATTCATATTCATTTATTTAACAAATGTCTAGCCTGATAATGCTCCTGAATCCCTTTTTCATTCCGTTAATAAAATCTGAGCACTCAGCTTGGAGATACAGAAGACCCGTGCCCTCAAAGTGAGAGAAACACACCGATAGTTGTTAATAGAGTGGGATTAAGTCCCATAGTTAAGTTGTCAGAAAAAGAAACAATTAAGGTAAGACAAGGAAAAGGAGCACCAAGGAAAGTTTCTTGAAAGAGATGACATTTAAGCTGGAGTGTAAAAAAAATAGCATTAAAAAAATAAAAATAATAAAATTATAAAGCTGGAAGGAACTGTACACATCATCTAACCCAATGATTCTTAACTGAGGACAATTTTACCCTACAAGGCACATTTGTTAATGTCTCGTGACATTTTTGATTGTCATACTGAGGAGGGGTGCTATTGGCATTTGGTGGGCAAAGGCCAAGGATGATGCTAAATATCTTACAGTGCACAGGACAACCCCTGACAACAAAGAATTATCTGGCCCAAATGTCAATAGTGCGAAGACTAAGAAACCCTGAACCCAACCTCAGTATAACAGCCTTGTTTTATACAAGAAGGTAACTAAAATCTAGAGGGATTTAAAAACTTCCTAAAAAGCCAAGATGATAAAACAGGCCTCATAACACCTTGTCCAGTGTTTAAGTCACAACACACACCCATGTATGTTGTTATACTAGGAAACAGGTGTTAAAAAGAGTGGGAACATCTTTATAAGGTGGCAAAACAAGCTATCTAGAAATCAAAGCTAATATTGAATAATCTTTCTTATTTTGTTGCTTAGTCTTTTTTGATGCAGATCTAGCGATGGCTCAAAACAAGAACTATGCTACAATACGTTTAAAAAATTATACCCTGATTTCATGGTACATAATACTAGATTTGTCATTTATACAACTCATTTATTGAACATGAATCTGAGAATAAGAAAAGTTACAATAAAAACTAGGAAGTTTGAAGATCAACATATGCATGCACACCCAGTAAATCCTTGGGGCAGGTCTTTCGAGCTCCACCAGCTCCACTCAACTTCTAAGCCCTTTTAAATGCTGGTGAGCTTTCTAATAACAAATAAATTGTACAAAGAACTTGCCTAGGGTCCTGATTTAGGGTCTAAATCTAAAAACATAAAACCACCTGGACATCTTCACACTCTTAAATGCACAAAAGGTGTGGGGGTGGGGGCGAGGGAGTGGAGTGATATTAACAGCAACATGGATTAGTTTTCAAAATAGTTTTTTGTTCTAATATAATTACAGGAATACAAAGACACATAGATATACACTCCTTACCTCCAATTTGTCAATTCAACTGATGCTTTGTCCAGTTTGACAAGCAACAATTCACAATAAAAACCTTGAAGGCTGAAGACACTGTCCTAAAAAAATGAAAGACCAAAAGTGGTAAGATTCAAACTGTGAAAGGCTGAAAGGAGACAGTGTGAGTCAGTGATACAGTGTACAAATAAAAGGTCTCAAAAAAGCAAGCAGCCATCTGTACACCTTTACAACCTGGAATTACAGTGAATGAAGTTTATGTTCGATAGATACCAGACTGCCTGAGCCACCCTTCTCCCTTCCCAGTCAGTCATCTCTAATGCCTAAGGCAGAGCTGGCAACAGCAGAAGACAGCCAGAACCTTTTCTGAGGTTTTGGCTTCAGAGAAAGCTAGCAAGAGGAACTTTAGTTGCATCCCTGGCAAACCATCAGGGGTCCCTAGGGCTACCCATGATATATTTATTAGTCATTATATTTTAATGGGTTTGATTACAAAACTGTTGATGCTCTTAAATGGAATTCAGAAAGGTGAGCCCAGCAATCTAGAAGAAATTAGAGGTTACACTGTATCTGATAGGCTGAGAGGGACAAAAGGAAAATCTTCTCCCCCAACTTCAGGTTAAGAACCTGAAGGGCTGGCACCTTAGACATTAAGAGTGAACCAGAAATTAATCAGGCCATACACTGACTGTAACTTGACCTTGAGTCATCTTGTGGGCTCAGAAAAATCTCGAAAGCTGAGTTTAGACTAAGTAATCCTGGATTCCCTCAAGCAGATGCCAGTAAACAAACAAACAAACAAACAAACAAATAAATCCTTTCTAGGAGATAGCATCATCCTTGGTCTCAATTGATTTCTCAAACAATTTTTCAAATCTAACACCCAGCATACAATTAAAGACAATCACACACACAAGAATAAGATAGAAAGCCATAGAAACAACAGACTCATGGAGACTCTAAATATTAGATTACCAAACATAGATTTTAAAATTATGTGTATATGTTCAAGGAAACAGATGAACACCAAACTTAAAGATCTCAGCAATGAAGTAGAAACCATAAAAAGCGACATAGCAGATTTTTAAAAGAAGCAAAGAGTAATTCTGCAACTGAAAAATACAAAAACTGAAATTAAAATTTCAATGAACAGTTTTAACAGCCAATGGACACAGTTGAGACAGTAAATAAAAAAATGAGAGAAAAAAGCTCAGAATGAAGAGAGGGTAAGAAACATGAGGGTATAATGAGGAGGTCTAACATCCAACCCAGTTAACTGGAATCCCAGAAGGAAAAGAGAGACAGTATGGGGCAGAAGCAATATTTGAATAGCTGGAATTTTCCAAAAATGATGAAAGATGTCAAACAAATTTAAGACTCTCAATGAATTCCTACTGAAAACTGACAAAGAAAAACTTAAAAGCATCCCAAGAGGGGAAAAGATTACTTTCAAAGAAGCACAGTTAGCTTAATTCTCAATAACAATAACAAAAATGGAAGCTAAAAGACTTTATAATGGTATCTCTAAAGAACAGAAAGAAAAACTGCCAACCTAGTATAGTACTGCAGAGAAAATATACATCAAGAATGAAAATGAAATTTTTCAGACAAAAATAGAGTTCATATCCAGCACACCTCCACTAAGAAATCATAAAGCAAAAGAAAACTGACCCAAAATGGAAGGTTACAGATGCGAAAGGAATGAAGAATCATGATAATGGAAGTAAGCATGTGAAAAATCTAATGGAACATTTGACTGTGTAAAATAATGTCTTATGGAATTTAAAATATGTACAGAAACTACTTATCTAAATACATAGAGCTTTTTGTAAAAACAAATATACAGAAAATTAAATTACAGGACAGCAGCATGTATGTCAGGAGGTGAGTAAATGGAACTAAGGTGTTTTTAATGTTCTTGTTTTGTTGCTATGAAAAATACCATTGGAATTTTAATAGGGATTACATTGAATATGTAGATTGCTTTGGGCATAATGAACATTTTAACAATATTTTTCCAATCTATGAGCACAAAGTATCATTCCATTTAGCTGTGTTTTCTTCAATTTCTTTCATCAATTTCTCATGATATTCAATATACTGGTCTTTGACTTCCTTGGTTAAATTTATTCCTAGGTATTTTATTCTTTTTGATGCAGTTGTAAATAGGATTTTCTTAATTTCTCTTTTTGACAGTTCAATATTAGTGTAAAGAAACGCAACAGATTTTTGAATATTGATTTTGTATCCTGAAACATTTACTGAATTTGTTTTTTAGTTCTTAACAGTTCTTTGTGGGTTTTGCCATTTGTTGACAACATGGATGGACCTGGAAAGCATCATGCTAAGTGAAAAAAAGAGAGAAAAACAAATACCATATGCTCTCTATTATATGTGAAATCTAAAAACAAAAACAAGTTTGTAGATACAGAGAACAGAATGGTGGTTGCTAAAAGTGGGGGTGAGAGAAATGGGTGAACTGGTTTTGTTTTAGTTTAAATTGAATAAAACATTTTTTAGAAAAGAAAGAACAGGTGTATTCCTTAACTCGTTTTACAAGGCCACCAAAACCTAACAAAGACAGTATAAGAAAACAAAATAAAGGTCAATTTCACTCAAGAACAAAGATCCAAAAGGATCTTAAAAGGAAAATACAATAATGACCAAACTGAGTTTATTCCTGGAAAGCAAAGTTGATTTAGCATTAGGAAATCAATCAATATAATTTCATTCAAAGAGCAACAGTAGGAAAAGCATTTGATAAAATCCAATATCACTCATGATATAAGCTCTTACCAAATCAAGAACAGGATGAAACTTCCTTAATCTAATAGAGTAGGAAAAAATTAAAGCAAATATCAAAGTTTTCTCTTTGAGAAAGAGAACGAGATAATGGCACTCTCTATTACCACTTCTATTCAATATTATAATCTAAATATTAGTCAAGCACAGTAAGAAAAAAAAGTATAACCATTTGAAAGAACAAAAAGACTGAAGATAAATTACTAAAAGTAATGAACATTTAACACAATTGCTAGATACAAGACTGATATACAAATATCAACTGTATCTTTACAAACAAAATGAAGTCTATAAAAATTTACAGTATGGAAAAAATACCGAATACCTATGAATACCATCTCATAAGATGTGAATGACTTTCTGGAGAAAATTATAAACATTACTGAGAAATTAAAGAGGACCTAAATAAATAGAGCAGTATATCATGTTCATGAACTAGAAAATAATACGAAAAAGATGTCAATTCTTGCTAAGTTGCTTTATAGATCCCATGCAAATCAAACCAAAATCTCAACAGGTTTTCTGCATGAATGTGTGTTATGTGTGGTATGTGGAAAGTAACAAGACACTAAAATTCATATAAATGTGCAAAGGGCCAAGAATAGCCAAAATTCTCTCAAAGGACAACCGGGTGGAAGAACTTGTTCTACTGAAAATCAAAACTTAAGATAAAACTGTGTAAAGAAGACAGTGTGGTTATCAGTGCAAGGACTAATGGAACAGAATAGACAGCCTAGAAACACAACCACAGACAGGGATATATTTGATTCCTGACAATAGCAGGGAAAAGACAGTGTGCTGTCCATGTGGGAAAAAACAATACTGTCCCCCTTTCCTCACAGGATGCACAAAAATCAATTTCAGATAGATGCTAAACCATACATGAGAGCCAAAACAATGAAGCTTCTAGAGGAGGACGAAAGAGAGTATCTGCAAAACCTTGGGATGGGAAAGGCCATTTTAAATTGAACCTGATATTTAGTTTAAACATAAAGGAAAATACTGATAAATTGGACTACATTAAAATTAAGAACTTTGGTTTATCAGAAGACGCATTAAAAATGAAAAAGCATGCTCTTGCAAGCAGCAAGGGATCGTTTATTTCTAGCATATAATAAAGAACTACAAATCACAAAGTCAAAATAGGCCAGGAAATACCTGACACATTTTTGAAGGAATTCAACCTAAAATAGTTATAAAAACACAAACCTATCTACGGCCATGCAATCCTGAACATGCCTGATTCCATCTGATCTTGGAAGCTAAGCAGGGTCAGGCCTGGTTAGTACTTGGATGGGAGGCCACCAAGGAAGACCAGGTGCTGTAGGCGTTAAAAGAACCACAAACATAAGTCACCTAGAAGATTTAGTTATAAATACTGACCCTTTCCCTAAGATTTAGAGTAAAAGATTTTACTATACATTAGCATTTAAAAAAATTTTTAGATGCCTATATTAAAATAAACCAGTTCTCCCATTCTTTCTCTAGTTAGAACTCTAAAACCCATAGTACTTACACTGAAAAAGTCCTATTTAAGAAATGTTTGCCTATGCCAAGACCATAATGACATTCTCAAAACTAAGACCTACATACATATCCATCAACAGAATGATATATAGTGATATATTCACACAACAGGATATATAGTAATGAGAAGGAACAGTCTATAACTACACACCATTTAGATAAATCTCACATTCATAATGTTGCACAAGGTAGTATAGTAGGATTCCATATAGGTAAAGTACAAAAGTAGGCAAAACTAATCTGATATTTTAAAAGTCAGGATGATAGTCAGGAGAAAGAGTGGAAGTGACCAGAAGGGCAAACAAAGGGGCTTCTAAGTGGCTGATAACATTCACTTTCTTGATCTGAGGTGCTGGTACCCGACTGTTCTCAGCTGGTAAAAATTCACTGGACTGTTTACTACTGATGTGCACTCTCTGCATATATATTAAACTTCAATAAATTCTCAGTGTGAAGAAGTACCTATTTTTAAAAACTGGTTAGGAGATATGAGAACAAAATGTTTGAAGTCCATCTCTTCGGGTCAAAGCACAGAAATCGAATAACTAAAACTTAAAAAGCATGTATTAGACATGCTAATTACCAAAAAATATTCATAGAAGTGTCGAACCAACTAGTGACTCTCAAACTTACAGTGACATTGGTTTGAAACAAATTACTACTCCCCAATAAATTGATTTATATCTAGATTTAGTGACTAGTGTTGATTTATAAAGGTCTAAGACAAGCAACTTGGTCTTCCAGGTTTTTATTAAATAAGAGGGTCTTTCAAACCTCAGAAAAGAATAGATTCACCTATCTAGTCAAATCTCCTAATTTTACAAATGAAAAAACCAAGGTCCTTTGAAGTTGGGTGATTTGTCCTCAAGGTTATAAACAGCTCTTGGTAAGTAGAAACAACTGAAGTTATTTAATTAAGTTCACTCCTCAACCAATTTTCTGAAAGTTCTAGGGGATTTCCACCACCAAGAAAGTTTGTTTACTGGAAGTGTCCCTCAGTACACACCTTATTCAATTAAAACATTTTCACCCAAATATTACTAACTCAGAATTAATTTCTTTGCTATCCATGACTAATAGCCAAAAGCTATTTCTGGGGCAGAAAAGATAAGACTTTCTGAAAGTAAAGTTCATAATGTGCAACCTAACAGATAACGTTCCGTTTATAATAAATGACAACTTTGACATCAAACTTAGGCATATGTGATAATTTAGAATGACAATGGCACCTATAGCATATGGTACCCCTGAAAAAGACTTTAAAAAATCAATCATGACCACAAACATTACATATAAACAAAAAAGTATGCTCATTAGCGACAAATTATTGTACTAACATTTCTTATTAAATCAATCATAAGTACTAAACTAATTTCTCCAACTTATTCTATTAGCTTCTATATCCAGTATGAAGTATGTTTCCTAACTTTAACATTTTTAAAAGAATGACCTGTCATTTTGAAGCTAAATCCATCAAAAGTTAACAGTACATAACAAATCCATTTAGTCCTGTGAAAACATATTTTTAAATTATAAAATGCTTTAGTCTCCACTCCATGCCCATATTCTTTCCTCTATCACATGACTCTCCTTTCATTTCAAATTATAAAGTTCGGTGCTGAGATGAATCCCTGCACTTGCCATCCCCAGGGAAAACACCTGGCCTTTCGAGAACCTACAGAAATCTTAAATCAGAGAATAGTTTCACGGCCACAGAAATTTATTCACTCAAGAACTGATCTCAATGATATAAACACAAACAATTAAAAGTGACTTAACAGGTAAATGCAACATGGTATCCTGGATTGGATCCAGGAACAGAAAAGGAGTTAAATTAGTAGGAAAAGTAGTGAAATTGAATAAAATTGCAGTTTAGCTAAAAGTAATGTACTAATGTTAGTGTCTTATGTTACCTACAAATGTACCATGGTTATGTATATACCTCGGTAAAGGAAATATAGAACTCTGTAGTATCTCTGTAATTTTCTGCAAATCTAAAATTATTCCAAAATGAGAAACTTACTTAAAAAGAAATGACTTAGTTTGAACTACCAAAAGTCGAAAAGTTTGTGCCTCAAAATTCTTGACCCAATCACATGTCCACAGTCAAGTATCTTCAAATAAGTGTCTCCCCATCCTCTCAAGGCCTAAATACGGGATGGGGACAGGTTCATAGAAGAGATTCTAAATGCTACCCATTTCTCCGATATTACTAAATAAACCCCAGAAAAGCCTCGAAAGAGAAAAAAAAAGATGCTTACTTTAGGCAGGGATGAAAATGAAAAGCTATGAAACCATTTCTCGTTGGAAAGGAAGATTAATCAATCCTATTTAAGTACAATAGATATGGGCAGTGAACTGCAAAGTGGGGAGGTATTCTAGAGGTCCTAAAACAGTAAGGCTTAACAGTAAATATGTAACATTTCCTATGCACTCACCTATGGGCCAGGTGCTGTTTTAAGCGCTTTACATATATTAACACATTTAACCCTCCTAAGAACCCTATAAGGTAGCCAGTAGTTATAATTACATTTTATAGATGAGAATTCTGTAATGGAACAGAGAATTGAAGGCAACTTACTATACTATACAGCCTTCTGAGGAGACAAGCCGAGAAAACGTTCCTGTCTGCTACAGGCCTTGTCCCACTACTTACCCTGTGCTCAGCCTCCACCAGAGAAGAAAGCCCTCTGCCCAAGGCTTGGGAGTCCTTGCTAGGATGGTGAAAGAATGTGATTCCACCATCCCATCTTCAAGATTATGTTCCTAATCTTTCAGTACCTGATGCACTCAGTGTACTCTTGTTGAGACAATATTATACATAGAAGCTAGTTTTTACAATATTATCAGTTTTCAAATTCAGATATGTTGGGCTGGCCTGGGAATCTGAAGGGCATATGTGACATTATTTCTGTGGGAAAATGGTGATTTCCAAAAAGAAACTCTTATAAATGGACCATTTAAAAACTGAGGATCCCTCTACAGGTTCTGGCCTTATAGATGCCAAAATTATCAGTAAAAATACTGTAGCTACTCGAATAATCCAGTTGCTCACACATCAAAGTGGCACACAGCTCCTTTACATAACACAACAGGAATGGTGTTACTGAAAAAAAATTAGTTTAATATTTTATGCATTTCCTTCACTGTGGCCAATTTTGGATGTATCCAGCAGTGAATATACTTCTCTCCCTGCCCTAAACTTTGCATTAAAAAATTACTACCAAATAAACAAATATATCTTACACATACACACACCCAGAACAGAAGGGGTGTCATCTCAGAAGGTAGCCAAAGTAGTAATAGTAGCAGCAATAATGAGGATGACAAATTAATAATAACGATAGGAGTAATAATACCGAGAAGAACTAACAGCATTTACCATTGCTAGGCCTGTCCTAAATATTATATAGCCTCTGGTTCTTTTAATCCCCACAAAAATTCTGTGATGTAGATATTACACTATCCCAATTTCAAAAATGAGGAAACAGGTCAGAGATTAAGCAACTTGCTCAAGATCACCGAGCTAGTTAGTGTCAAAAGTAAGATTTGAACATTTGAGCATGTTACCCTTAGAGATAATGTTTTTAACAACTGAACTCTATTAAAAATAAACACAGGATACTTACTCAAATTCATTTTTAAGACGAGAGTGGTTTAGAGACTCCCCCCCCCCAAAAAAAAGACCCATCTTGCCTTTTATTAGGAATATGTACTTCAACTAAGCTGAAATTGCATTTAAGGAGAACAAATTTAAAATGTATTTTGCTTTGCTTTTATCACTCTGAAATCCTTCAGTTAATTGAATACTACAAAAAGTGGTAACAGCATATAACTTAAACAACAGACTAATAAAACTTTATTTTAAGTCTACCACTAAGTAAACTAGGGTAAAATAACTGCAAGAGTTCCAATACCCTTGAAAGTATCAAAACAGCAGCAAGATATAGTGGGAACAGGATATTCCTTTTATGACAAAGAAAAACTGTTCTTTCCACAACACTGTAACTTCTGCTTTAATGACGAACATGGCCCTGGGATGGAATGAACCTCAATTGTTATGTCAAAACATGTGCCTAAATTCAAAAATTCTTTACTGACAATCTAAAAAGGCTATCAGTTTTATCTCCCAGAAAAGCCATCTGATCCGCATAACACATCTAATTTTGGAGACCTAAGGTGTGCTCCCTACCATGCCACTGAGTAATTAACAGAGCAGGCTCCCTACTTCCCCAACAACTTCTGGAGCACAGACTTAGGTTTTAAGTCATCTGTTTGAACCTCAGAACTTGCTTTCCCAGGAAACAAAGGTCTATGTGCCAGATTTCTGAGCCAGCTCACAAAAACTTAAACACTCCTAAAGGTTACAAAAGTATAACACCAAACCTGCATAAGCAATGTTTCTATAGGAAAATCTATTTAGCAGTCAACTCAGAATAAAAGCAGCTACCCCCTGCCCACTCAGTCCTGAAAGTAGAATTCTTCCCTCCCCCTGACTGGGAATCTGAACTCCCCTAGGACCACAGGCCCAGGCTTCCAAGATCAAGGTATGAACGAGGGCGGTTGGCAGTGCATTAGGCTCAGAGTTAAAAAGACAAAAATGCAGACCTGCAGTGGGAGGACATCCTAGGATGAGGAAGGCAAGACCTACTTAGGAGATCAGGATGAAGCGTGAGATGGCAGCTTATAGGAGAGCAAGGAAAAAGTGCTGAGAGTCCAGGTGGGCTGTAGAAGACGGGGGAAACAGTGCCTACTCCTGCAGCGGATGGGCTTTTACAAACTTTCCTCCTTAATGCTTAGGAGAGGGAAGGAAAAGAAAAAGAAACTGGGGCAAGAGTCTTGACACTGCCTCCCTCAATCTGGCTATTCTCATTCTCCTCAAGAAAGAATGGAGTGGGTTAAGGGGTCCTGACCGAGTCCCTCTTGAACTCCTGGAGCACAGGGATTCGGAAAAGGGAAGTAAACTTAGAGGACTTTCGTTGCCCTCCTTACCAGCTTCCACGCTTTAAGACTTCACTGTCAACTAGAAACTAAGGGAAAAGCTCCAGGTACTAGGAGGAAGTGTCAGAAAGAGAGGAAGGAAAGTAAGGAAAGAAATTTGAAACAGAAATGTTGAACAAATAATAGAACTGCCAATGAATGAAACTATAATAAATGTTCTTAAATGTTTACGATTGATTCATTTGGACAGTTCCAAATATTTCATTAGGTCCATTTCACTTTAGACAAATGAATACTTGTGGCCGTGGTAATAAATTAAGGTTTATTATGCAGAAGGTATGAAAAAAAGCTTCTCAATACATATGAGACAATTTCCTGATGTCTTTTCTTTGTATAGCAGCAATATAAATCATTTCAGGCTTTTTTATTTACTTGGTGAGTACTCAGTTACATTATCATTTGTCGATTTTTTTCACCCCAATAATCCAAATACCATGAGTAATTACCTTCACAAATAAGGAAGTGTATTTAACTCTTTCCTGGGAGTATACCCATAATGAAAAGCTCATTCAGACCAAACATTGCCCATCAAGACTCCAAGTTATCACCTTAAGCAAAGCTCCAAACTCTATATAAAACAAGCGCGCAGGCAGATGTGTCCTGAGAAGCACAGGACTTCTTTTTCCTCAGCCTCTATCTAACGCCCATGTTTCCACGAAGGCCTATTTAACTGAAAGCCCCCAAAGAATTTACTTCTTAAAAGATGGAACCGCAAACCCGAAATTCCATAACTTCTCCAGAACTTCCGGCCAGGAATAATTAATTCAACAGGTAAACCTAACCCAAAGACCTGTGGAGGATGAGTGCCAGCACCTAGCAACTTTTTCTTTCTTTACAAATTTCAGCTGCTATTCTTTCAGTTGAACCTTCTCTTGAGCAGAGATAGTGCCTGGATGGCAAGCTCAGCAGCATATCCAAGATGCAAGAGCAGGGGCCAGTGGGTGACAAAAAGTGACCAACAGCCATGCACTGGCAAGATGTTCCTGCTGTTTCACTGACATCTATGATACTGACAGGGAACCTAGAAGGTTTTTCACTTCCTAGCCCCACAGAAGATTATGCTGGATCCCAGAATAGCTACCGTATTTTCTGCAAACCACGACTGGGTCCAAAACTTCTATACTAAAGAGAAGAAAAACGGCGTCTGTTATCAAGTACGCCACTTGCTGGAGAAGGTAGGTGGGTGGCTCGGTAGGTGGGTGGGTAATGTGTGTGTATACCTCCAAGCTATGATATAGCAAATTCAAACCCTTATCAATAGTTGGTATTTTATTTTAGTAATATAATTTGAAAAACTATTCAAGACCAGAGTAAACAAAATATTTGATCTTTGAAGTATTTGGAGCATGCTGAAACTGGAGACAAAGCTATCGAAAACATCTGGATTTCAGATAGGTCACTACCGGTTACCAAGAAGCCTTACTATGGCTACTAAGAATCCTAACTAATCAGCAGACCTGCTAAAAATGTTACCTCTGGCTAGAAAATGAAGGTATCTTAAGAAAATAAAACTTGATTATCTTCAGACAAGAACACTGAAAGCTTTCAAGATTACCAACAAAACTGAAAGGTTTCTTTGTGACAAAAATTTCCATTTTCATAAAATTTGTATCGGTCAGCACATACACGTATGCAGAGTATAGTAAAAAAAAAAGCACATATTTTAGAATCAGACACACAGGTTTGAGTTCCAGCTCTGCAACTGAGCTTTATGACCTCAGGAAAGTTACTGAGGAATACTGGAGGTGTCCTTATCTGTACAACAGGGATAATGTTATCTTTAGCACAGAGTAGCTGTGAGGATTAAACACAAACATATGTAATTCACCAAGCCCAGTACCTGAATATACTGTGTTCGCTCCCTTCCCTCCAACACAAACTGTACGAAGCGTGGTATCTATAATTGAGAAGACTGTCAAATAAACCTGTGGAAAAAATTCAGAGTGACAGAACATAGATTACGTTCTGTCAAATGTAAAGACAAAATCACATATTTAATATTTAACTTCGCTAAAGTCTTGCCCTTAAGTCAGTTGTAGGCAAATGGGCGGCGGCGCTAAAGTTGAAAAACTTCATTATCACACACTAACAATTTAAAATTATGCTTGCGATCTTCCAGTGTTCACAGACACCACTACAAAACTTCCCATAGGTATGATGATGCCTTTTAAAATTTAATTCTGTGAAAAATTAACTCATCTCAAAAGCCCTTTCCCCATCTAAATGTTTTTCTTCCCTCAAATGTTCTTGTATACTACTGCAACACATTTGCAAAGAAAAAAAGTAAATCCCCTTATCCTTCCAAAAAAAAGTGTGCAAAAGAAGCTAAGTTTGTCGAATTGTTCTTTCCCATTCATTCTTGTTCTTTTACAAACTAGAAGCACATCACAAGCCAAAAGTGCTGTGTGACTGACAAATGCCACTGAAGAACACATGGAATTGACAAGCACTGTCTGGACCAAAGGTGACAAGTTTTCTGAAGCAATTTTTAAAAACTACGTTTCAGCAAGGACAGAAATGCTTTTTTATCGACAGTATGAACTTTTGACTTTATGTGTAGCTTACTTTATACTTTATAATATAGCCACCTTGTCCCCCATGCCACTCCCCAAAAAATCCTGCTTTTATGCACTTTAATGGGCTGGCACACAGTACTAAACTACAGAGCGTCACTGTTAATAACTCTAATCTGCTGCTGGACCTCAGAGGAGTGCTTATGTGATCTTCTTTAAATGAACGTAGACGATGTTTTTGCCTTACTACACACCTGACAACAATCATTTGCAAACCTCTTTTATAACAATTACTACTAACCGTCCCCACGTTTCTCAACACCCTCAACAACCCCAACCTTGGTGCTGTTAGTTCTCGTCCGCAAACGCCTTGCTAGGGCTTGAAGCCCATCCACATAGGTTCGCTCTTCCTAAAAGTCGAGGCGAGAAAGGACATCATCCCTTCGGTTCGGGGGGCGAAGGCCAACCCAGGCTCCCGGCCACTCCCTCTCTCCTTGGCCGTCCGGGACCGGCGCGCCAGGCCCTGCGCAGACCTCCCGCAGCCCCAGGCCGAGTCGAACCCCCGAGACACCGGCAGTCGCGCACACGCCCACCGCCCGGGCGCTGGGTCACCGGGACCATCCTGAGGAAGACCCTGGGGCCACCCCCGACGCCACAGTCGGGGCAGGTGCCGGGCCTCCTCGCAGACACTCACCCGGCAGCTGCTGCTCTCGTACGCTGCTGCCGCTGCCTCACCCTCACTCCCGTCCTGTTCCCGCGGGGGGTCCGGGCTGGCGCTGCTTCCCCGCCCGACCCCCCTTCGGGTGCGCACCGCGCGGGGCCCGGATACGGTGAGAGCTGCCACCGCCCCCTTTCCTCCCTCCTCCCTTTTCCCTCCTCACTCCTCCCTCCTCACTCCTCCCTTCGTGCGTCTCCTCCCACCGAGGTCCGCCTCGTATTTCCTGGATCCGGTCTCGGCGAGAACTAGGCAAGAGAACCGCCGGCTTCACGGCTCCCGTCGGGTGCCGTCGCTCGCCAGGCACAAAGATGGCACCACTAGGCACTTGCCGAGGAGGATCTCGCGAGGCTTCCCTCACAGCAACCGGAGGGCGGGGGCCCACGGGAAAGATGGTCAATTAGAGTAGTCTGAGCCGGCTTCTGAGAGAACGCTCTCGTATGTCGGCAAGGGGCAGTACTAGAGACAGCGGAAGTTATTGCGCCTGCGCACGGGCGTGCGCTCACGCATGCCCAGAACAGCCCCTCAAATAGCACCCAGTGCTTGGTGTTTTACCTGTTTCCTCTAGGGGCACGGAGCAGAGAAGGAGGGGTCGGTGGAACCAGGAATGAAATTCCGGAAAGGGCTGAGCAGGACCCGGCAGCGAAGTGAGAGGCTTCCCTTAAGGCTGAGTTATCCCCTCAGAGCTCAAAGGGCCAACACACTTTGGAGTGCCCGGGAGTCCTCTCAATCCTTTCCTTCTTACCCTGCCTGTCACCGAGTATTCTTTGCAAAGTCTCAGTGCCTTCATCTTGTTGTCGATTCGCGTTATTTATTGAGAGCTTTCTGTGTGCTTGGAGCTGTGCTCGCAGCTGGCAGCCCCAGCCCTCCTGTTTCTCACATCACCGTCTAACTTTCTCTTTCATTTTGGCGCGGTGTGAGCCTTCCACATCTCATACTATTAACTGCTTCTGTTCCTGTTTTAATTTTCCTCACTCACTCATTCATTATAACGTGTGTCGTTCAGAGTTTCCTATGTCCCAGGTGCTGAGGAAACACGTGCTCTGATAAGGGAGCTATTGGCCTGAGGAGGAGATGGATGGGGGGTGGGGGGGAGTGACAACACTTAAGCACAGTGATAAAAATGAATACAGGGGAGTGACACACTGGGGGCAGGGTGTCATGAAATATATCAAAGAAAAATTCTTGAAGGGAGTCTCACAGGCATAGAATTTAGTAAAGTGGGTCTCCGGCCATACTACCCTGAAGGAGCCCGATCCCGTCTGCTCTTGGAAGCTAAGCAGGGTCAGGCCTGGTTAGTACTTGGATGGGAGACCACTTAGGAACACGAGGTGCTGTAGGCGGTGAAAAATAAAAAAGATAAAGGATCGTAAGCTGACAAGATCCTTGCATTCTATGAGGTCAACCAAGGGTTGCCTCGCCTAAAAAAAAAAAAGGATTTAGTAAAGTGAATTAGGGCGCTGTCAGGAAACAAACCATCCCGATTATTTTAACAAAGAATTTAAAGAATTGATCATTAAAAAAAAAGAATTGACTATTGGATAACTGAAAAAGCAAGAAGAGAACTGAATATATCACAGAGATAGCAACTGCGGGAAACAGCTACTATGTCTAGAGCTTGAGAAACCAAGGGAAGAGGTTGGGGTTATTACAGTTTAGACATTTAGAGGATAGGCTTTGCAGAGCTGAAACTCAGATCTATGAGGAGGGACCTGCGTCTGCTGGTACTGGCGTCTGGCGGCGGGGGATGGGGGGAGGACGGGGCCGGTGGGGGTGAGCTCAAGATGCTGTGTCTGTAAGTGTGGGCAAAACTGCAAACTGGATCTAACTACTGCTGTGGGAAGGGACTGCCACTGTCCTGAGAGCTCCTAATTTCCCTCCAGCCTGGTGATAAGAATGAGACATGTAAAGCAGAGCTGAACTTGACCCACATTCTGAAGCAGAGCAGTTCCCGTGTTGAGAGCCATTCATTTTGGAAGCTGAGGCCATTCACTGCTGTCACCCGTCCCACATAGTGAGGACCGTTATGTTAAAACATTTGTAGAAAACCTTCAAGTTCAGAGTTTCATGCCAAACAGACCTGCCCCAACCAACTTATAAACCCATGAGTGAGAAATAAATGGGCAGTCATATGGCACTGAGACTTTTGTTTATTAAATGGCAAAGTGGACTAATACAGCAGCTCTTGTTCCACAGAGTGAGCAAGAGTTAGTCTCCTTCTGTCTTCTTGCTCCACCATCCCTAAAATGTTATCTTTGTATATTTGATCCAAAATGGCTCAGCACCACATCACATTTCAGTCGTCAGGAAGGGGGAGACCTACCCATTTCCTTGATGGGAACAATCCAGAAGTTGTTAACATCATTTATGTTCACAGCCCATTGGAAAAAAACTTAATCATATTACTATATTTACCTGTAAGGGAGACTAGGAAACGGTGGTCTTATTCTAAGCAGTCTTGTACCTAGCTAAAAATTCTATGACTTTAGAAAAAAGGTTGGAGGGGACAACCAGCAGCCCCTTAAAATAATCAAAACCCAGAACTTGATTTAAAGTTATATCTTAATCCTCTCTTATCGGTGAGTTTAAAGTCAAAGAAGCAAGTATAATCCTTCTCTTTCTGTTCCTTAGGCTTCTACTTCCCCATTTTGCTAACCAGTTTCTTCCCTTCTAAGGATGAAGAAGGTGGGAATGGAGGTGGGCAAGTGATTGCTTTACAAGTGCAGTCATAAGATGGCTTCGTCCTCTCTGCACTTGGCAGATACCTAAAATTGGCTCTTTCTCTCTTCGTTTCATTTGGGGGTTCTTTTAGACTCCCACTAGGAATATTTGACAGCACATCTGAAAACACAAATAATGTTCCTTCCTCTGTCTGGCCTCTCTTTCCTCAGCCCCTGGTCTCTTTTACTTTTTGATGCTACTATAAGTCCTCTCTTGGTTGTCAATGCCTTCTATGTGACTGGCACCCAAATGCTGGCTCTCTTATGGGGCGAGCGTGATTCTTCAGCACCCTCCTCAAGGCACAGTTCTTTAATATGGACTAAACCTTTTCTAACTTCTTCTCAGCCCCTGCCTCTTGTGGAATACACAGCTTACTGCCAGTATCCCCTCACGCATTGGCAGGACACAAGCAAGAGGCTCAAGCTTATTTGCTTTCTGTGACATTCACTTGATTCATGGGTAATTCATATATCCTTGCCATGCTGAACAACAGACAAGGTGCCCTGTCTTGTTGTTCCAGCAAGTTGCTTGTCTTCAGAATTCTTCTGGCAAGAAGCAGATAGCAATGTCTCTGCTGACTCCAGTCTCCAAACTTCAAGGAGATGTGGTTGGTTCTCCCTAAAGTTCTCTGCCTGGTTTGGACCTATAGATAGCTGTTGTTCAGTAACCGAACAGCTGGAAGATGATACATTTTGAAGACACTCTTCACTCAACTCTCAGAGGCCCCCTTGCTTGGCTTTGCCTTCCTTAATGGAAGAAAAAATCTATAATACTCCCTTAAAGATGGTCAGTAATAAAAAAAAAAAAAAATCTCCCTTCTAGTCTTCCTTCATTCAGGCTGGGGAGGTGTTTGGGTGATAGTCATAGAACCGGTTTTGCTGCCTTTTGGTGAGCCTTTAGAGAAGGGCCTGGAAACTCTTTAGAGTGTGGTAGAACTTAGCATGTATTTTCTTCAGTTGTATTAGATACACCTTCTGTACAATTTCAGATATTTTTGACCTCATATGCTGTATCAGTAATCTATTACCAGGTAACAAACCACTCCAAGACATAATAGTCTAAAATAATAACCTTTTTATTTGCTCATTATGCAGTAGGTCAGCAATTTGGGTTGGGCTCAGCCGGGCAGCTCTTCTTCTCGTCTCACCCAGGGTCACTCATAATGACAAGAATAAAAGCTACTCATGAGACCAACAAGGGCTCTTACCAAGTCACTCCCATTCCACAGAGTATGGTCTAAAACCTAAAAAGTTAGCTGAGCCTTTAATGGGCCATTTCATTAGGCCATACACTTCTGAGTGATGAGGTATATATATGATGAGACCAGTAGTTCTCGTGGTCATGTGCATTTTCTTTGCAGTAATATGGGTCCATTGGTTTTAGGTAACACTGTATGGGAGACCACATCAATAGATGACCATTTTGTAAACTCTTGAATGGTAGTGCTGCTGGGGAAACTGAATAAGAAAAGCAAACTCGTAACAAGAGCATGAATCACTTCTGGAAAGGATGAATTGCTCTCCCACAGTCACACACACCCCATATGGAAGGGATCCAAAGTAATCAATTTGCCCAAGTGGTTGCTGGTTTCCTTGAAAAATTGTGCCATACTGTGGCCGTGTTGGTTTCTGCAGGTGGTGGGTTGGGCCAGTAGTAGCTAATTGAGCGTTGGTGAGAGGTAGCCCTTGTCGGGTGTGTAGGGTGAGCCTGGGTTTCATTGACAGGGTCCCTTGCTCTTCTTTCTTGTAGAGCAAGCCTACAAGGAGTGTTGCCAATGACAGACTACTCAGGCTGCTTGGTGCCAAGCAATCTGGATTTAGGGTGCCAGCTGTTTGTAGGCATTGTCTGGGACCTTGAGACTGAGGGATGGTACAGTCCTCTTGGAAGGGGATAAAGTCCCATGGGAAGCTGAGCTTGGGTATAACCCATCCCTCTGACAGAAGAGCAGATCCTTGATTCCAGTTAGCTTTTTGCTTGCAACTCAGCGTGAGTTCAGAGAATCACTTCCAGACAAATGTGTTCTTTGTACTAAAATACTCAATTTGAATTACTTTACTTTTCACTTCCATGTAGACCCCTCGATTGATTTTTACCTTGTGATTTGGTGATTCTCATTGGGAAGGAGTTTCTCATAGTCTAAATTTTTTCCTATATTCTATCTCCTTCTTTGCTTTCCACCTACCACTTGTCCCTGTACTAGCCAGTGCCCTAAATAATGAGTGTGTCAGAATGCCTTATGAGCTTTCTGGAAGAACTAAAGGCAGCCTATTCTAATTTTCCCTTTTATAAACTACAAGGAACAACAGAATTGTGCACTCTTATACCAAGACACTTAAAGAAGGGAAATAAAATTATTAATTCAGTGCAAAGGATGAAGAAGTTAGAGACACCAGTTGCCCATCATCCCCACCCTTTTACCTCTGGTTCCAAGGCAAGACGCGCTCATTGTCTCACGGTTCAGCATTCTCTGACTTGGGAGTTGTGTATCTGGTGATGGATAATGAGCTAGAGCTCCTCCTGGAACGTGACTCACCCATACTCACTAGGACTCTTTTTGGATCAAGCCAGAGGAATAGAGTTGTGTCTTGGGCCATCACTTGAACTGGATGGATATAGTACACCAATCTCAGCATCTCCAGCTGATGACCAGGATCAACCTTTTCCCTGCTGGTCTCCCACTCCTAAACACCAATGTCCCCATCCAGTGGCCAACTCCCCACTGGCTCGTCTCTACAAAGGCTGTCATTTCAGGAGTGGTAATCTATCTCTTAGAAGAAAGAGCTTAATTAAAATTGGTTCAACATCTTTTCTTTTGGGAGGGTCAAAGTTTAATTAATAGTAGGAATAAATCTTTAGGGGGCCAGTTTTCTTGACCAGTACAAAGTAATCTCTAATTTCTCTTCCCAAAAAGTTCATTTCTAATAGAAAACATCCTTATTATCTACTTCTAAATAAATTCATTGTGACTCTCAATTCATCTTTTCTTAATGCTAGATAACCTCAATGATGCTCTAAGAGAATTCTCATATACAGACTAACAATTGCCTACCTTCCTCAACTCTCTAGATGGGAGAATCACAAATAGATTTCTTTAAAAAAAAAAAATCTTCTATTTGGTGAGCCAGTAAGGTAGATTTGCTACAGATCCACTGGGTGAATAACAGTGGTAGGAGAAAACAGGAGAGGAAAACACTATTTTTGACTAGGCAGGTAGAAGAGAATGAGTGGGTAGGTGAAGTAGGAAGAATTCGTAAGTAGTGAGCTCATTAAGATTATAGCAATAGTAGAGAGCATTTGTAGTGAATACTGTGTCACTCGACCAAAATTTCCTCTTCAGGGCAATATACCTATTCCTGGGTTGCTGGGGCTATTGCTTCCTGACAGCTTATATCTATGTTCCTCACTGGCAATTGCCTTTGCTTTTGGGGATCTGTGCTCTCTCAGTGGACACCCAACAGCTAGTGATTGGCTATTGTGGAAATACAAAGTCTTGGATTTCTTGCAATAATTTGGAACAACTCTGAAGGACCGTTCCAGCTTCAGAGGTCCATATGAGATAAGCTGAAGCCTTGGTTGCAGCCTAATCATGGGTCAGTGTGTCCCTCTGTCCAGTCTTATTTTCCTTAATTCTTTACATGTGTATTTCCCAAGAGAATTTCTCAGTAAACCTTCTGTGCTCAGTTATTCATATCGAAATCCATTTCCAGAGAATCTAACTGAAGACCACTGTATACTAAACCTCTGTAAACTGGATTGAGTTGTTTTATTGTCTCGCATCTACCAGCCCTTCTAGGAATTGTCCCATATTTCCCTTGGTGGAGGGTGTGAGAGTCTACTCCCTTCTTTAAGTCTATGTGCCTCTAGTGAAGTTGCCTCCATGTCCATATTATTCAATACTGGCCAATCGGAGCCTCACAATCCTTAGGCCACAGTACCACAGTAATTGATTCAGGGTGGGCACATGACTTAGGCAGAGCCAATCAGATGCAATGAGACTTCTGCTAAGACATCCAAGGAAGACACTCTAATTTTTCTCTAGAGGATGAAAGACCTGGAGTTGCTACAGCAACTCATGACTGCAATGGGAATTCCTATCTAAAGAATGGTACCAACACAAAGGAAGTGAACTGAGAGATAATAAGAGAGAGCGAAGGAACTAAGTTTGGGGGATGTTATTTAAATCCTGCATCAATCAATCAATCAATCAATCAATCAATGTAAATTCCTGCATTGTGCAGTACTTAAAACCAGCCCTATCTCCTATGCTATTCAGTTACATGAACTAATACATTTTTCTTTTGCATGAGCCTCTTTAGGACACATTTTCTGTTGCTTGCAAGCAAAAGAATCTAAACTGATATATTGTAAATGAATTTGAGTACTGAAGACCATGATTGAGTATAGGGAAGGCAAAGTGACCAAAAATATTTATATTCTGTGTTAATAAAATAAATCCCATCCTTTGTCCAGTGCTTAGTGCTCTACAAAAATAAGTGCTCAAGGTGAAGTATTAAATTAATTGTAATTCTACAAAGGAAACAAACCTGGAGAACCTAAGGTGACACAGTAAGTTTGGACAGAGGCAGTAGTTAAACTCCTCCTCATCAAAAGTAAATGATTTATAAATTAATACTGCTTACAAAATATAACTGAGAGCCTTCTTTGCTCTTGGGTATACTAGAGCCAACCCTACCATACATATAAAAAATGGCTTCTGTTTCAATCACTTTCTTTCCCAGATGGTCGAGGTCTTTCTGAACCACAGTTTTGTTTTTGTTATTTTTTTTTTCATAGTGTAAACAAAAAAAAGATTCTACAGAAAGTAACCTCGCAGGGCGATCTGATCATATTCTTAAATGGGCAGGTCATGGTGGGTAGTCATGCCCCAGGCATATAGTAAAAGGTTTATCTTTGCCTTAAGCAAGCCCTGTCCATTGCTTTTGTGCATCTGGGTTAACACATATTTGAAATAAGCCTAACTACCCTCAAGAGAGCACATAATCAACTATCCTGTAATCTAGTCCTGCCTTCCTTTCTCCCATCTTCATGTTCTTTACATTACCTCTTTCATTTCACATGCATAAAAGAAACTGCAAAGTTGTCATTCTTTGGAGCATCTAAGAACTTGCTTACAGGCAATTGTCAGTTTTGGCTCAGATAAACTCTTATAAAAATTCTCTACAGATTTGGATATTTCTTACATCGACAATAGCAAACATAGGACAGTATAAAGAGACATTTAACAGATGAAAATTGAGGTTAAGGAAATTACCCAAGGTAAAGATAACTAGTCCAGCCAAGATAGGAATTCGGCCCTTCTTTTCCTAAATACAATGAGCTCTCTGCCAGAAACAGCAAGTATCATTTACTCATAGACTTAGGAATTCCTTCATTGTTCGACATATATTTATTGAGCCAGGTTCTGAGGATACAGAGATGAATAAGTCAAAGTCTCTGGCTTCAAGATATTTTCAGTATATTGGAGAAAGATGTCACATAAATATATAAGCATAATGGAATACAGCAAATGAAACTATAGTTCATACTGTTAATAAAACAGAATTCAACCGAGTAAATTTGAAGATCTAATTGGCTTTATTAAGCGATTCATGAATCTGGCAACATCCCGTCTAGTAATAAAAGGGCACTTCTAGGGTTTGTACAAAATGGAAGATTTTTATAGGAAGAACAGTGGAACAAGGGAGCTAGTAACAAAAGGAAAGAAAGGATTATTTTGGGGTCAGAACATATTTTCTTTGAGTGAACAGAAGGGGAAGGGTTCTTGTCATGCAGATTGGGGGATAGAGAGGGCCCATGTAGGGCACAGAGAGGTCCCATGTGACAGATTACGTTACTGGTGCTTGACTAGAAAATTCCAGACCAGTCGATTAAGATTATGCTTCTGGGAGAGTGAAACTGCAATTAGATCAGGTATTAAATCTAGGTTTGGTATCATAGGTTTTTAGCATGAGTGACGCCATTTTGGGCCTGTGGTTTTTCTCTTTAACAATACCTTTAGTGTTCTAGAAACTATGGGTCTGGAGGAAGTTTTTAGGAGAGTGGGTATTGGGAAAAGTTATGGGAAGGAGACATTTGTCTGGGGAGATTGTCCCCAAAGAGGTCATGTGTAAAAACTCATTTCATTTCATGTGTAATGAAAATGAGTAAATATATGTTCAGTTTTTATAAATGAAATAATAAATATTCAAAATTGAAGTTTATCATTATTTGGATTTTACCAGGGAGAAATTAGGTAGAGAGTTTGTAAAGACTTCTCTTTTTGCTACCTAAAAAGATCATTTGTTTACTTTCAAATCTTATGCTCTCAATCAGAGACTTCTCTCTAAACTCTTCATTACATAATCTTCTGACCCATTGTCATGAGCCTAGAGATGTGGGAGGGAAAAGCTGGGAGATGGTAAATCAGGGATGCATGAGAGTTGCTCCTTGTGATATTGTGATTTATAATAAATACATATTTGGTTTTTGTCCACATTCCTGGCACAGAGCTCATAAAACCGCTGGAATTTCCTAAGTGATAAGAGCTATAAAAGTGCCTTTTGTTAGTCACAACAAGCCCCTTTCAACCATACCTGAGTTTATATTAATGAGGTGACTTTTGGAAACTCCCTAAGATGGGGGCTGATTGCCAAGGAAGCCAACCCTGTGATTAGAGGGTTGGAATATTCAGCCCCACCCTCCAACCTCTGGAGAGGGGAGAGAGGCTGGAGGTTGAGCTAATCACCAATTGCCAATGATTTAATCAATTATGTCTGTTTAATGAACCCTCCATAAAAATCCAAAAAGGAATTCTGGAGCTTCTGAGATGGTGAACAC
Organism: Pteropus vampyrus; assembly: GCF_000151845.1. NCBI lineage: Eukaryota > Metazoa > Chordata > Mammalia > Chiroptera > Pteropodidae > Pteropus > Pteropus vampyrus. Next base: position 169,015 of record NW_011889495.1, on the reverse strand, counting down.
ATGGAGGTACCAGGAAGTTGGTGTGCCAGAGAGGGCATGGAAGCTCCATACACCTTCTCCCATATCTTGCCCTAGGCATTTCTTTCATCTGGCTGTCTCTGAGTTATATCCTTTTATAGTAAACTGATAATCTAGTAAGTAAACTGTTGACCTAAATTCTGTGAGATGCTCTAACAAATTAATCAAGCCTAAGGAGTGGGTCACAGGAACCTCTGATTTATAGCCAGTTGATCAGGAGCACAGATACAAACTGGACTTGCAATGGATGTCTGAGGTGTGGCAACAGGGGACAGTCCCACAAGACTGAGCCCTTCACCCGCAGGATCTGATGCTATCTCCAGATAGATAGTATTATTGACTAGAACTTAGTCATATGACTACGTCTAGTTTCATATGTCCAAGAAACAGGTGAGAATGGGGTTGGGTGGACAGCTAGCAGACTCTACCACAATAGTGTATGTAAAAATTGTTTGTAGATTCTTACTTTCTTTATAATGTCAAACAGTTTTCATGTTTCTTTATAGTCTTCATTATTATGGTAGATTTTATTGTCGTTGAAAATCTTTGCTGCCCCTTACCTCTGGGGTTATCACTACATAGCCAATTACTGGTGGGCATCTCTGTAGGAGCAGTATCTGCCTCATTATTATCGGGCTTAGTCACACAACTTTCTTTGGCCAATAGAATTTGAGCAGAAATGACATATTCCGCATCTGAGCCTAAGCTTTAAGAGCTATTGTATTATTCTATCCTTGCTCTTTTTTCCACTACCTTGAGACCAACATGGGACTGGGAATTCCAACTGGGTCTTGGGATGAAGGAGAGCTATATAGGTAACCTGCGAAGGGTAGGTAACTGAGTGAGAAATAAACTTTTGATAAATCAGAGATTTGGGGATCAGCTGTTACTGTAGTATATATAATGTAACAAAAGCTTACTGATGCAATAATTATTATGGCTGAATATTATTTCATTGTTATGTACACTGAATTTTTAGTCCATTCTCCTACTATCGGAACATTTAGGTAGTCTCCAATTTTCTACTATTGCAAATAACTCTGAAATGGACATCTATGTGCAAATTTTTTGGTGTTGTTTCTGTTAAATTATTTCCCTAAGTTACATTTTTAGGAGTAGAAACTGGGTCAACATGTATGATCATCATTACTGCTCTTATTCCCCAAAGGAGTGTATTGTCTGTATATTAAGTCGAGTTCAGCAAAACCCACAGAAACGACTCTAGTACTTTTAACAGAGGGAATATAAAACAGGAAATTGACATTAAAAGTAAAAAAAAAGCTGAGAAGTCAGTGATGAAATAACTCAGAGTCTATAGCCATGCCACCCTGAATGTGGCCGATCTTGTCTGATCTAGGAAGCTAAGCAGGTTTGGGCCTGGTTAGTACTTGGATGGGAGACCACCTAGGAATACCAGGTGCTGTAGGCGTTAAAAAAAATAAAAACAAATAACTCAGAGACTGGCAACAGCAGAAAGATGCTATTGCGTCTAAGGATGAAGGAACACTTGGATGAGGTAGTATTACGAGAGCCTAGAAACCAGAGTTTCATCTGAAGAGAACTAGAACCGTGCCTGGATCTGCTTGGTCAGAACTGATTGGTAATAGCTGGGACCATTAAGGGAAGTTTGGTTTGGCAAAAGCTGGATCCATTTGAAGAGATGTTGTAAGAAGCAGAAAGAGAAAGGGAGAAAAATACTTTGAGCTTTCTTCTTGCTGTCCAAACTTCTGCGAGTAATATCCATTGAGCAAAATTACCCAGAAGCCAGAGAACAAAGGAACCTAGAAAATTTAGTTTCCTGTGATGTAGAACAAAGCCAGAGAAGGGCAGTGAGATAAGTAGCTGAGAGCAAACTGGATAGTAATGAATGAGTAAACCACTTTACCAGTCTTTCCAGCATTGCGTGTTGTCATGATAAATGTTCTTTTGGTATGGGAGGCAATATAGTTTAGCAGTTGAGAGTACTGACTCTGAAGTCATACACCTCTGGATTTGAAATCCTGCTTTAAGCACTTCCTAATTATGTGACCTTGGGTGATTTGCTTAACCTCTTTAAGTCTCAGTTTCTCATATATAACATGTTGTGAAGATTAAATGATATAAAACACTTAGCATAGTGCCTAGCATGTAATAGGTCCTCAATAATCATTAGCTAATATAATTATTAGTTATAGCAAAAAATCTCTATATTAATTTTCACTCCTTTGATATTTATATAGGCTAAACATTTTCCAAGTGATTTTCCTTCACCATATGTAGTTCCTCAAGAATAAATTGACTGATTATTCTCTTAACTAAAAATTTTAGGTGTCTTTCTTATAAATTTGAATAGCTTGCTAATTGGTATAGTTATTAATACCTGTCTATCATATTTTACATTTCTTATTGCTCAAAGAGAAAGTTGTCATTCTACACTTGAAACCTATTGGATTTTGTTGATCAATGTCACTCCAGTAATTTTTAATTTAAAAAAAAGTTGTCATTCTTACACAAAGCTGAAAAGTCCTCTATTTTCTTCTGGGTTTCTAGAATTAGATTGATATATAATTACTTATTAAGCTATAAGTGTGACTGTGTATAACATAAATAAAACCTCTCCCATGAAAGTCTAGGTTAGTATCGTGCTCTATCGTGTCAGAAAACCAGGCTCCTTGTATTTTGTTTTGCTATCCACAGAATGCTTCCGTGGCCTATTGTCTCTACCACCTCCATATTCTAACTAGTGGGAAGGAGGGAAAGACATGTGCCTACTCTTTAAGGGCATAACCTGGAAGTTGCACACATCACTCCCTCTCACATGTCTTTGGCCAGAACTCAGTCCCATGACCACATCTAATTATAAGGGAGACTGGGAAATAAAGTTTTTATTTTAGGTGGCCACATACTCGGCTCATAATATTATCATGATAGAGAAGGGGCAAACAGATATTGGGGTGGGGGGCAGAAAACTATTAGCCTTTGCCATTCTGCTATTCTGGCCACACAAGCATCTGTGCCTCCTTTGCATATATAGAATATACCCATTGTGCGAGGGATAGAACTCCCAGATATAATCCCATTACTACGGAAAGGGAGAAGAATTATTGATTCTCTTGAGTTGCTTGTTTTTTAAGAAACAGCAGACACAGGAGAAGCTCTGAAACTGAGTAGAGGGATAGAGATTATCCTTTTGTAAGAGACATTTACATTTGTAAGGGGAATCTCCATTTGTAAAGGTGTCTCCCTCTCTGGACCAGGAAGAGGGGAATGACTCTAAATCTCTAGAAACTCTTATCCATGAGGAAGGTAAAGATTTAAATCTGCATAACAACTGTACCTTGTTTACTGCGCTTTTCTGCTAACCTCTTGTAACTGGCCTTCCCCCAGGCCCCACATCTTCTATTGTCTTTAGTGGAAAGTATTTGAATTTGTGGCTGGGGCCATTTTAGGGAGTTACTCAGTTTTCCTGATTATTTCCCATTTATACAGGAGATATACATGTTACTAAACTTTTGTTTTTCTCCTGTTAATCTGTCTCTTATTACAGGGGTGGTGGTGGTGGTGTGGTGGTCTCAGCCACAAACCTAGAAGGGTAAAGGGAAAATTCTTTTTTTCCTCCCCTATATTACATACATCTCAAAGTCCAGGACCTCTGAGTGATGTGTGATCCCCTATGTCAGGTTCAGATGTGTCTCCTTGTGATCCTGCAATATATAAAAATAACACAAGTGATGTGCTCCATCCACAACAAAATGGCGGAGTAGGAGCAAAGTGACCAGAACAGAAATGCTAACACTGAAAATGGAGACCTTACTCTCAGCAGTCATCAGTTCATGGCAATTACTGAATCCTAATGGCTTGAAAATGCAAAAGCTCCTTGTGCTAGCATTGGATTAAATTCCTTAGTTAGCTCATCTGACTGCCTTGAGCTACGCTCTCTTAAAAGAACCCCTTGTCCATTGTCCTATATGGCCCTGGTCTCTGCTTGCTGGTAGGTTCATTTCCATTGATTATTATGGCCATATCTGCGGTGGGCCTTTCTTGGGGATTGCTCGGTTTTCACAGTTTATTTCCTGCTGAATAGTTCGAAGGGCATACCACTGCGTAGAGGTGAAGGAAAGCAGAATTTGCCACCCCAAAATATGCCTTTTTGATATAAGCATTATGTTGAGCTAATTATTTTCAAGAAACAGCAAATACAGAAGAAACTTTGAAGACCAATTAGAAGTTATCCTTTTGTAAGACATATATTTTAAGAGAAATCTCCATTTCTATACCTGGAAGAGAAGGATGACTCTAAATCTCTAGAAATTGACATTAATGAAAAAGGCAAAGACCTAAATCTGCATTATAACCTTACCCTCTTTTACTGTGTTTTGCCTGATAATTTCCCATAACTGACTCCCCACCCCCAACATCTTCCTTGTCTTTACCTAGAGATGATATTTAAGATGATAGCTTGGGTCATTTAGGTAGTCACTCAGTTTTCCAGGTCTCTTCCATGCATATGGGAAGTGTACAGGTTATTAAACTTCTGTTTGTTTTTCTCCTGTTAGTCTGTATTTTATTATGGGGTGGAGGGGAGGGGTTGGGTGTCAGTCATGAACCTAGATGAGTAAAAGGGAAATTACTTTTCCTCTTCTACAGAGGCTGTAATCATCATAGGCATTAGCAAGTCAGGTTTTTGGATTCTTGGGCTCTCAGACTCCCTCTAACATTCAGTAGGCTTCTGGTCTATTTGCTGCTTGTCAATTACATGTAGAAGGAACCATCATGCAGGGTCGGCTGCCAGGCAGTTGGAAGTCTGTCGTGGCCATGAAGTCCTCTGGAGAAAGAAGGCAGCAAACGGCAGGGCCCAGGGGTAGAAGGGCTCACAGACCCCAACAACCTGACCAAGATGTGCAACTGTCCAAGCTTTGTCCTACACCTTGCACCGTGGGCCCTGAAGTTGGGGCTTCTCATGGGGGCCAACAGCTTCATGCTCCTGGGAGCCTTCCTGGAGCTGCCCCAGTTTCTCAGATTCTCAGCTGAAGACGTGTGGTGCATGATGGACCCAATGGGAAGCAGCACCTTGCCATGCAGCCGGGAGGATCCCAGCACTGGCTCTCTCATCCAGGCCAATCAGGGTCACTCCCTGAAGGTAACTTAGTTAGAGCTGATACCCCTAGGGATCCCACAGGCCCTATTCCTGATGCTCATCCATAGCACATTCTGGTAGCACTGGCCATCCATCTTGCTCAAGGCCCTGCCTGCCTGGGAAGAATGCACATCCACCTGGCCCTAGGACCGCAGGGGGACAGTGGTATCATCAGTGACATGTGGCCAAATTGTGAAGTGGCTGTGTTCATCACCAGGACCCTGGCATTCCCTTCTTCTGCTCTGCCAATGGGGGTGATCCTGACTCCAGGGAATGCTGATAGTTCCCTGCTTCCCAAGTATTTCAAGGAGGCCCTGCAGTTCTGCCAAGCCAGAAAGGTCCTCTCCTTGACTGATAATGAAGAGACAAAAGTATCAGAGTGGCCTCAAACACAGCTCCAGAGGAAGAAAGATGATCTAACAAGAAAAAAGAAAAAAAAAAAAAAGAAATAACAGGTAGCCCATGATCTCTTCCAGGCAAATTCTCTTAATGTTTCACTGTTCTCTGTGCTGACTCACCTCCCTCTCATTCATCTTGACAGTTGCTTCCTTAAGCTCTTCTTAACAGGTTTAGGTGGGAGGTTGACATTCTTAATATGCTCTTTACCTCTGCTCTGGCTCTCATTTAGTGGTCAAGAAGGCCCAGTATTATCTCTTCCCAAGTCTTCCTTTTTGTAGCCTCTTTAAACTGCTTCACTGTGGAGTTGCAGAAAGCAGTTGGCTTTTTCAGTTGTCTGGGACTCTGAAATTGCAGGCCACAGGCAAAGAATGACTCTTGACAGAGCTATGTTCTCTTCCATTTTTGGTTGCTGTCTAGCTAGTTCTAACTGGGGTCCATCCCTCTGTAGGATGTTGCTAAAAGTAGCAAGAAGCAGCAGGCTCTGCTCAGCATTATAAATCTTTCTTATTTATCCTGATGCTGTTGCTTCCGATGCCTGTGAGCTGCTTTCCAAGATCTCACCGACCTTTATTAATGCTGCGCCTAGCTAAAATTTCTATTTCCTTAGAAGAAAGGGAAAATGGATGTTGGGGGAGAACTAGCATTCTCTGATACAAGTGCGCCTATTGATTCAGACAGGTTCTTAATTCCACTCCATAGAGTGAGTTGGCAACTTGGAGAAGGCATGGGGCCAGCAAAATAGAAAACTGGCACCCTCAGATTGCCATATCATACAGTATCAAAGGACTCTCTTTGAAAAAGGAAACCCAGATAGCTTCCCCTACCCTCCAAAAAATTGCAGCTAAACTTTTGCTAGTTTTGATATGATTGGTATAAATGCTCAAAGATTATCTCTCATAACTAGCAATGAAGCTGACTTTCTGGGCCCTGTCAAAAATTTGATTTTGAAAGTCTAGTAAAGCACCTACGCAGTGACTTTAAAAAATGTACAGATGAGAAAATTCATGCACTGTTATAGTTTTTCAATGTGATTGTCAGATTGCTGAAGTTACTTCTAAAATTCTTTTATTCACTTTTAAATATATTTAATGTGGATTTGGAGTTTATAATATCTTCTAAATACCTCACGACGTTTCCTTCCTTTTTACATTATAAAGTAAACGTTTAAAGAGAAAAAATATTAATGATTGTCACAGGGATTTTTCTTTCTCTTCTCAGCATGCTCATTTTCTTTATGATATGTGATTTTCTTGGTGTTCATTTTGTCTGATAAACTCCAGATTCCTTCATCTCTAGAACTAAAGATACCTTCATTAGTTTGTACTTGTCAAAATACAAATTAAATACCAACTTTATTTGAGAATGGAGACAGTAACCATTCTAAACAGAAGTTCTGGAACAAAGTCAACAGACTTTGAGAAGTTTACATTATTGTAGTTGTTTATACTGGTATGACATATAAGGGACTATAGTCTATTTTGTTCCCTGCTATATACCTGGTACCTAGATGGACTTGATGGATGCTCGATAAATATTTATTGGGTTAATTAATTAATGGATTTTTTTCTTTTTAAATAATCCTAAAATACACTGGAAAATAGTTAACCAGAGTAGTTGGATGAGAGTTGGATCTTTTTTATTCTAACAAGGAGGAGGCATGGTGGGATTATATAATTCAGACTATCAAATTTGTGAAAGCGTGCAGACTGGGCGAAAAGACATTTAACCTCAGTTTAAGGTCTCCAAAGATTCACACTAGGAGAGAGGAGGAGAAGCACAAACTGTGAGAACACAATTATGTGATACAGTGTCTCAGCCGTGCATCTCTGCTGGGAGATAATGACTGAGAAGACACTGATCCAAACGATGGGCAACATTAATATCAAAATCAACATTTTCAACCGATGTACTGTACACTTGAAACTGATTAAAATTAAGAAAAAAAAATCAACATTTTCAAATGTTCCTCATATGGTCTCCCAGTCTCACAACAAATTTGAGAACTGGTTTCTCATACTATTCGCATTTTACACAAGTGGAAATTGAGCTTTGGAGAGCTGAGTAACTTGTTCAAAGTCCTACAGCTGATGATCGGTAGGTAGAGCCAAGATCTGAAGGTCTTCGACAGTCAAGGTCGCATTGGGTAAAAAGTCATGCTTTTGCTCCGTTGGCATTCAGCTACTCTGGGCTTCTCTCTCTGCCCTTCACTCCCTTCTGTAGCATATTTCCCTTCTTGTTAAGGATATTGTACTAATGTTGTAATGTCATTATGTGCCCTGAGTTAATAAAGAGTTCTTTTTCTCTTCTGGCGTCCTAAGCGATACATAATATTTGCTTGTTTTTCAAGAAGGACATAATGATGACCGGAACCAAAGTCCCAGAATTCTCCATAAGCAACCTGCCATGTTATAGATTTCTGGGAGAGCTATTTAGTAGGAACTTGTATCTATTATGGACTGAAAATTGGTGTACACCCCCCCCCTCCAATTCATATGCTGAAGCCCTAACCCCAGCAATGTGATGGTATTTGGAGACGGGGTCTTTGGGAGGCGATTAGGGTTAGATGAGGTCATGAGGGTGGGCCCTCAGGATGGGATTAGTGGAAGAGAGACAGACACTTTTTTTCTCTCTCTCTCCATGCACATGCACTGAGGAAGACAGTGTGAGGATACAGTGAGAAGTTTGCTGTCTGCAATCCAAGAAGAGAGCTCTCACTAGGAACTGAATTGATCGGCACCCTGAACTTAGACTTTCCACCCTTTAGAACTGTGAGAAATAAATTTCTCTTGTTTAAACTGTCCAGTCTATCTGATTTTGTTATGGCAGCCCAAGGAGACTAACACAAACTCTGTAGTGCCTTGGCTCTCAAACCTCTATGTGGACATGTTGGCCCAGGTAAGGTGGACTGGATCACTAATGAGGAGTGAGCATTGTTTTTGCCTAGACTGGGAATTGGCCTAAATGGCCTTTCCTATGTGTTCTTTCTCCTGAATCTGACACTGGTTTCTTCTCAAGCTTCTAAGGGGATGCAAATGGGGCTGGGGAGCCTCTTCCTAGGTGAGGGGTGAGTGAGAGAAACGGAGATGTGGCCCACTTGTCATTAATAGCCAACGAAAGAGGCCAAGTGTAAGAATCTCAAAAAAAAAAATAAAAAATCCAGAAGAAGAGAACTCACGTGTAGAGAATCTCTGTAAGTGGCTTGTACAAATCATTTAACTTCCCAACTAATCAGGAAACTGAGGTCATTGATTTCAGACCTTTCTTCTTTTGTAATACAGGTGTTTAGTGCTATAACTTTTCCTCTAAGCATGACCATAGGTACATTCCACAAATTTTAATATGTCATATTTCATTTTCATACAGTTAAAAATATTTTCTTATTTTTTCTTATGACTTCTTTTTCACCTGTGCATTTTTAGAGTTGTGTTATTCGAAGATTTTCTAGAGCTCTTTCTATTATTGATTTCTAATTTAATTCCATTGTGGTCATATAACACACTTTGCATAAATTGAATTCTTTTAAATTTATCGAGACTTGCTTTATGGCCCAGAGAACAGTCTATCTTGCTAAATAGTCCATGTGTACCTGAAAAAAATGTGTATTCTGCTCTTGGTGGATGGAATATTTAATAAATGTTCATTAGGTCACATTAGTTGATAGTGTTGTTCAAGTCTCCTATATACTTGCTGATTTTCTGTTTACTTGTTCTATTAATTATTGACAGAGAGGGTATTTAAATCTGTAATTATGGAATTATCTACTTTACCTTTCAATTCTATCAATTTTTGCTTCTAGTATTTTGAAGCTCTGTTATTAAGTTTATAACTATTTATGATTGTTATATACTCTTGATGAATCGACTCTTTTATTATTACAAAATGCCCCTCTTTATTCCTGGTATTATTTTTTACTCCAAAATTTACTTTGATATTAATATAACCATTCCAGTTTTATTTTGATTAGTATTAGCATGGTATATATTTTCCCATGCTTTTACTTTTAACCTATTTCCATCTTTAAATTCAAAATTAGTTTTTTTGTAGGCAACATATGTGGATGTTGCTTTTTCATCCAATCTGATGATCTCAAAAATTATTAGAAGTTCTCTATATATTTAGCTCGTATTTCATACTTTTAAAAATTCTGTATTATTTTTTGTGTGTGTTGGCACATATATATATTTTAGAAATAAAGGTATATATATGTGTTGGAGAATGTGATTAAAAATATTTTGTTGATGGGGCAAACAATCAAAAAAGCATGGACACACTGGCTTTAAGGTCAATGTGAACAAGTGACTAATCCTCATTCTAGGTGACCAGAAATAGAAGTAGAGGGTGAGACAGGGCTTAGACATCACAAAACTGTAGTCGAGTGGCACCTCTTAGATCATGTAGGTGAATGATGCTCCCCAGAATTGTGTTAAGCTACGGCTTTTGCTAGAGGATCCATTTGGAAGGAAGAATTAGAGTCATGTGTAAAAAAAGGCTGTGAGGGGTCTGTTCCCAAGTGGACAGAAAGCCAAGCAAACTGTCCCAGTGCACATCATTGCCTCTACCAAAATTATTTTCCCTCTGCCATTCTAGGTTCTTGCCCGAGACCACCTGTAATAAAAGACAGATTAAGACAAACGAATAGAAGTTTAATAATACGTATATCTCCTGTACACATGGGAGAGACCCAGGAAAACTGAGTAACTCACTAAAATGGCCCATTTCACCATCTTAAATACTATCTTCAGCTAAAGGTGAAGATCTGGGGCGGTGGAGCCCGTTATGGGAAGTTTTCAGGCAGAGCACAAAAAGAGGGTAAGGCTGTTATGCAGATAGGTATAAATCTTTGCCTTCTGCATTAATATCAGTTTCTAGAGATTTAGAGTCTTCTTCCACTTCCCTGTACAGTGAGGGGGACACCCTTACAAATGGAGATTTCCCTTACAAATATAAATGTTTCTTACAAAGTGGCAACTTCTACTCTGTTTTCACAGATTTTCTTGTATCCGAAACCTCTCAAAAATAAGCAACCCAAAATAATCGATATGCCAAAGAGGCATCTTTGGGGATAGCAAATTCTGCTTTCTTTCACCCACGTGTCCAGAAATGTTCACTGGAGAGAGATGTGTATGCTGGGCAAAGTACAGGAGGGGAGGTGACTAGACAGAGAAGATCCAGAAACTGGCATAGGGTTCCTTTTGAAGTCTGTGGCTGAATACTAAGCAGTGCATGTGCAGGGATTAAATACATAGTGTGCCCCAAAGTCGTGAAGGCCTCAGAAAAGGAGATAGTTATAAAAGCTAATGCTTACAAAACATGCTATTCAAATAGTTTACTTGGGTAAACAAGTACATTCTGCTGAAAAATGTTGGTAATCGTCTATTTTAGAATGATAGTTTAAAGACTAAATGTGTATGTAGACTGTCTTAAGATTACCTCACTCAATATCAGTCTTTTTGAATTTATTTTTGTTAACTTCCCAAAGCAATCTAAAGCCTGATATTTTCCGAGTTGTAGATTGAAGGAGCAAATTTCTTTCAGCCCTGGTAGGGAAGCACTTTTGAATTCATTTCCCTGACAGGAGATTGCTGTCCCCAAAGCAATTTTGGAGGGAACATTAAGTGCTGTAGAACTGGAATTGGAGAAATGGGCCCAAGAAAATGTTTTTAATCAGTGCTGTGTGAGTGCCCATTTAATCACTGTGTAATAGAAGACGTTAAAGGAGTAACACATTGTTTTAGAGACTTATTGACTGAGAAGTTCATTTAAAGAGTCTTCTCTGGCTTCCTATTTTGGCCAAGACCGAACTCAATATTTCTGTTCGGTAGCTATTCTGCAGCCCACCCCTACCACTTGCCTCCAGCATCGTCATCCTTTGAACTAAAATGGAAGTTCACATGTTTTGGTTTTTATTCTTGCAAATTATAGTTGTCTCTCAATTCTCTTTTCATTTGAGAAAAGCCAGAGTGGAGCTGTGTATTTTCAGTCATATTCTCTGTGGTATCAAATGTCACAGCTGGGTTGCAGGAAGGTTTATTTGCATTATAATAGCATTTCCTTTAGATCTCTAAGGGCCTCTATCTCTAAAATCACTTGTCTACAGGAACTTCAGGGAGAATAACTTGACCTTTTTAAAAGTAAACTTTCCAGCTGAATATCTCCCTCTGGATCTAGGTTCAGATGGTTCTGTGTGTGCGCACATGTGACTTGAGCTTTTAGGTTAATGGAGATTCTGACTTTTAAAGTGATATAATGTCTTTCATTTCACAAACAGAGAGATCTTTTGCTGATTATGATGATGAGTAAACCATAAGTATTGTGGCGGGATGTTTTATTGAGGATGACAAGGAGAAAATTCTTGAGATGTCCTAAATTAAATTACAACAGGCCAGAGGATGGAGGGACACAAAAAGAGATTATCAGTTAACCGTAGTGAAAAATCAACAAAAGACTGCTCACACTCTGTAGTGAATGTTGAAGTTATTAAATTATTTCCCAGGTAGCAATTTCCGAGATTCTCTTTAAAAAGACAATAGACAGGTGTCTTCGAACCCTAGGAGCCTTCGTGTCTTGGCTTCTGATTACGCATGCGCTTTAGGGACCCTGCTGCGCCTCAACCCGAACTGGCCATCCTTTGTCTATAGCTAATGTAAATCCTTCCAGAACAGCTGACATCCCCCCACCCCCACACACAACTTGATGCATAAAAACGCTTGCAAAATTACAGGACGATGGACATATCTTTCCTTATTAACCATGATGCTGGTGGTTTAGACTCCAGGCCCCAAACCAGTATTCTTTTTTTTTTTTTTTGCTAGCAATGGCTTAGTAAACCATTTCTTTTAAAGACTTCAGCCGCAGAGGTTTTTTGTTTAAGGACATAATGTATGTTCTTCCCACCTCATTCCAGAAAGTTAGTCAATAAGTATTATGTTCCTTCCCAAATTTATATCATATTTGTAGGCAGAAAGATAACCAATTTTCCCAGTTTGCCCAGGGCTAGGACCATAGGAGTTCCTGACATGTGAAGCTTTGAGTACAGAAACTGGTAAAGGCCTGGGCAAACCAGGACAAGTTGGTCACCCTTCGGAGAAGTCAGGTACAAACACCTCCCATCCTGGATTTTTTTTTCCTAAATCCTAAATCCACTGAAGAGAAGTGTCCCTAAGGGCAAAAAGAGAGCGTGATACCATATTAACATAAACTTTTAATTGAAATATATGCAATGCACAAGTCATAAGTGTGTAGCTCTACAAAATTTCACCAAGTGAACACACACAGATAACTAGTACCCAGATCAAGAAAGAGAATATTTCCAGAATTCCAGATGCCTCCTTCTGCATCCCTTCAGTCATAATTCCCTTGGATAACTATGCAAGAGAGGAAAAATAATTTTCCCTCTACCCTTCTGAGCTCTTGGCTGAGACCTCCCCACCAATAATAAAAAGAGATTAACAGCAGGGGAAAAAAAATCTTTAATTACATGTACACGTCTTGTATACATGGGAGATACCCAGGAAATCTGAGTAAAACTCTCTGAAATGGCCCAAGACACCATCTTAAATACCATCTTCAGCTAAAGACAAAAGAAAGATGTTGAGGTGGGGTGGGGAGTCCAGTTATGGGAGGTTATCAGAAAAAACACAGATTGTTATTCAGATTTAAGTTCACGCCTTCTCCATTGATAAGAGTTTCTTGTGATTTAGAGTCACTCTTCTCTTCCTGGTAGAGAGAGGCAGACACCCTTAAAAATGGAGATTAACCTTATACATGTAAATTTTCCTGACAAAAGGGTAAATTCTACTATTTTTAGAGCTTCTCTTGTGTCTGCTTTTTCTCAAAAATATGCCACCTCAAAATAATTCTTATGCCAAAGAGGCATATTTTGGGGTGTCATATTCTGTAACTCTTCAACTATTATTCTTATTTTAAATACTTTACATTAGTTTTACCTGTTTTTAAAATTTATATCAATAGAACCATAGTGTTGGTACTCTTGTTTGTAGTTTCTTTCATTCAACATTGTCTGTGAGAATTATCTATGTTGCTTTGTGTCATTTAGTTTGTTCATTCTTGTTGCTGTATAATATCCCATTGTATACCATACTGGAATATATTTATCCATTCTACTTTTGATGGTCATTTGGATTGTTTCCAGTTTGGGGCCATAATGAACAGTGTTACTATGAATATTTTGATGGTAAGGAAATGTAGGGGGTAGTGTTTAGGCAGAATCTTGGGAAGGCAGCAACACTCAAAGGGGTCGGTGCAAAATCGACATAGACCTTAGCCATGGGAGTTCTCAACCTCTGCAGATATGTGACTGACCCATGCAGGGCGCAAAAGCAGGGCATTGCTGTACCTCAAGGGAAGCTCAGTCTTGGACAACAGAACAATTAGCCACGATGAAATGAAGGTAACAGAACAATTAGCCACGATGAAATGAAGGTTAGTGACTTACAAGGAGTTAGCCAAACTGTAAGGTTAAGGGTAGAGTCCTCCAGAATGCCAAGTCTTGTCCAAGAATTCTGACACCAGCTACTAACACAGGGGTTTCCTTTCTTTTTTTCTTCTTTTATTGCGACGTAATTGATATACAGTACTGTATAACGTGTACAGTATAATGACTTGACATACATATATTATGAAACAATTACCACAATAAATTTAGTCAATATCCATCACCTTGTATAATTACAAAAGAAAAAAAAAATTTTTCTTTGCGATAGAAACTTTCAGGCTTTATTCTCTTAATGGACCATATAGCAGTGTCAAGTCTAGTCATCGTGCTGTACATTCCATTATCTTTAAGAATGTCATTAAGAAGTCATTTTACTTTTTTGAGACAGCTAACTCCATGATTAGTAGATCTTATGAAAACAATTTCCAATTCAGACTTTTGACTGAATGTCATGCATTTCTAAGGACATTAAGAGAACAAGAACAACTTAAGAATGTGTTCAGATTTCAGTGTATTTTTTTATTACAAAAATATATTGCAGCGGGTCTGGATTCAACAGTTATCAGATTTTTTGTTACTCTTGCTTTGTTTTGTTTTGTTTTATATCCCCAGTACTTATTTCTCTTATAAACTGGAAATTGGTACCCTTTGACCACCTTTATCCAATTCCCCCACCCCCTACCTCTTGCCTCTGGTAACCACAAATCTGATCTCTTTTTCTATGAGTTGTTTTTTTTTTTTTTAATATTCCACATATAAGTGAGATCATACAGTGTTAGTCTTTCTCTGTCTGACTTATTTCATTTGGCATAATGCCCTCATAGTCTATCCATTTTGTCACAGATGACAGGATTTCCTTCTTTTTTATAGCTATATAATATTTCATTATATATATTATCTTCTCTGTGGTTTCACTTTTCACATTTCAGTTAGCCAGAGTCCGTAACTGTGCTCTGAAAATATTAAATGGAAAATTCCAGATATAATTCATAAGTTTTCAATTGTGTGCCATTCTGAGTGGTGAGATGAAATCTCGCACTGTCCGCTTCATTCTGCTCAGGACGTGAATCATCCCTTTGTCCAGCGTATCCACGCTGTATACACCCCCCGCCTGTTAGTCACTGAGTAGCTGTCTAGGTTATCAGATTGGTATCAGATATTTTGAGAGGGAGAGAGAGAGAAAGAGAGCAAGAGCATATTCACATAACTGTTATTACAGTATATTGTTATAATTGTTCTATTTTATTAATTTATCAATTAAGCTATCATAGGTACGTATGTATAGGAAATAACAGTATATATAGGGTTTGATACTATCTAACTGCGGTTTCAGGCAGCCACTGGGAGTCTTTGAATGTATCCCCTACAGATAAGGGGAGACGTGTGTGTGTGCGTGTGTGTGTGTGCGTGTGTGTGTGTGTGTGTGTGTGCGTAAAATATTTATCCATTCATCCATCAATGGACACTTAGGTTACTTAGGTTGTTTCCACGTCTTGGCTATTGTAAATAATATTGCAGTGAACACGGGGAGTACAAATGTCTCTTCAAAATAGTGATTTTGTTTCCTTCAGATATATACCTAGAGGTGGAATTGCTGGATCATATGGTAGTTTTATTTTTAATTTTCCGAGGAATGTCCATATTGTTTTCCTTAGCAGTGGTACCAACTTATATTTCCATCAACAGTACATAAGCAGGGGTTTCTCAAAAACACCTTCAGGTTGGATAATTCCCTAGAAAGACTCGCAGAACTTACTGAAACCTATTATACTCACATTTACATTTATTACAGGAAAAGGATGTGTTAAAATCAGCCAAAGATGCATAGAACATAGTCTGGAAAGGCTCCATAGGGTTCCAGTCTCAAAGCTTCCATTTTTTTCAGGATTCGTTAACAATATTCTATGCATATTATCAATCCAAGAAGCTCACCCAAGCTTGGTGTACAGAGTTTTTATTGAGGCTTTATTATGTAGGTATGATTGCTTGAATTCTGGTTGAATTGACTCTCTAGCCTCCACCTTCCATCACATGGTTAGTCATTCTAGTGTGGCCAGCCCACACAGAAAACCTATCTAGTGTGGCTGGCTCTACTCTGAGTTATCTCATTAGCATAAACTATATGGTATGGTCCAAGTTGCTCACTATGAACAGAAAAGACCCTCCTATCACATGGGAATTTCCAAGTGTTTAGAAGTTACTTCCAAGAGCCAGGACAAAGGCCAGACCACTCTTTCAGCAGGGCCGGTTGCTTACTATGTAGGTCCCTTTCCCCTCTTCTCTTATTATAAGACTCCTGGATTCTGATGTAACTGTGAGAGGGGAGTTGTTTCAATAATGATTGAGATCATCTGCTCAGTGGGAATGGAGACTCAAAACAGAATTTAAGGCAATTTATAGAAAACAAAGTCATGCCATATTTCCTGTAGCAAAGTAGTATTTTGAAATGTAAACAAATACATTTTTCATTATTGGTAATTTCTTTAAACCCCCACATCTCTTCCCTTATTAAAATGAGCAGAAAGAGAGAAAAGATAATAATTTATTTTTGTACTACAAACTATGCTTAATGAAGCTCTTTGCAGAACTATTTATGAGAGGAAAAGTTTTGGGGTTGCAAGAGCCTGAGTGGTTTGGGTATCAAAAGCCAAGGCCCTGAAGGCTTCAGGGTTGGCACAGAAAGATTTGGAAGATCAGATCAATCAGAACAACTTAAAGCTATATAAAGGCTTCCCAGGTTTAAAAGAAGGGAGAGTCAGAAGGGGAAAAGAAACTTACAGATGTGTCCTTGAGAACAAGCTCTATACTCTGTGTACATTCTCTCTACTCCTACGGAGGCAAAGAGAAAGAAAAGGCAGAGACAGAGTCAAAAGTTGCTTATAGCCAACACTTTCAGCGCCCCATCCATGGCCCTCCCATCTTAATCATTTCAGTGTGTTCTCTCAGACTTCCACTATCCAGTAGCTGCATCTGTGTATAAAGTCGTCCCCCGCCGCCACCCCGCACCCCCGCCAACCCCGGTCTGGGACTTCTCTGCTTGGTGCAGCAGGACAGAAGTGTCAGGAATTCAACTCTCTGAGACTAGCCCTCAGCCAAATCTCTTATTATAATAATTATCACCCATTGTAAATTATATCTCATTATTAATACCCTAGCTCTGGCCCTGCCCCTTGGGCAGGATAATTCAGAAGTATATATTTTATACCATTTCACTAGAGTCGCCTCATTAGGTTAAGCTCCAGGTGCCCACCATAGCAGGAGGCTTCATAACGCACCTTATCTGCCTTGCCTTCCCTGCATCACTCCCTACACCAAGGTGATTTCTGTACAGCCCCTACTTGCACTTGAATCCTTGTCTCAGAGTTGGCTTCTGGGCATGCCCAAACTAAGGCATAACTCTTTCCATTGCTTAAAGAGACAAATGTTCTTTTATAATAGGCTCGTTAAGAATAAGGGAAAAGGAGAGGATGTTCCCTTATACCTATTAGATTTCACTGTGGTTCCTTGCAATAGACTTTCTGATTAATAGCATTATGCAGAGCAGACACTCAAGGCAGAGTGTCCTCATGTGCTTTGTAATTTTTGTGCTGTGAGCTCATTTTCAGTGAGTATTATCTTCCATGTGGGTCTTCTGTGTGCCCTGGGTTGAGCAGATGTCTCAATTGGATGGTTTAACATTTGCCTCTTCTTTGGTTTTGCAAAATTCATAGATTTAAGATCAGTTTCAAGTAAGTTTCTTAGCAAAGGAAACTTATAGTCTAAGATAGTACTAACTTGTACCTGCCTCCAGGCAGAGATCATGCTCGGGGTTCAAGTTTCTTACAGTAGCTCTATTTACTCCAGTAGTCCACGGTGGGCATTGTACTTGTGTACATTTTGCTTCTACTTTCTGCCGAAGGACAAGAAAACCCTTCTTAGTGTCCACCTTTATTTAGAGAACCTAGATCTGGTTTCCTGGTTTGTTTTGCTCTTTTTGCCTGGATTCCAGTCCTGTTCTTATGTCAACAGCACAGCCCCTGAGTTATCTCTCCAGGGCAAATACTCTAAAAGTTGCTTGACTTCATTTCCTCCTCACTGCTTTGATCCTGACATCTCTGTTCTTCTGAAACCTGGGGATTTGCTTTTGAGCTCAACTATCTTTTAAAAATATTTTTCATCTCTTTTCCAGCATTTCTGTGTGGTAGGAATAGAAGAAGGGACTCCAGTGTCTTGCCAGGTAACAATAGTTACCATGACGCAAAGCATCATAAACTCTCAGCATGCCACTCTGCCCACAGTACAGACAACTTTTTGCATTTTACAGAGTAGATTAGTTCTTCATAGTCCATTCTGCAATAGGGTCTTTGCTTTACTCTCATGTATTCCAAAGGCTTCCCAGAGCAAAAGAGTCCTTAAAGAGGAATTCAAGCCTTTGCTTCAAGCCCTTAAGCTTTGTTTCAAGAATTCAAAAATCTTGGGAACAATTTTGTAGGCAGATCTCATGATCAGTGTACCTGAATTATTCTCTTCTCCAGAGGCAAGCTGTTCTCAAACACATGGCCCAAGATGGGGGCTAGCCTTGACGTGAGTGGAGATAAGCAGCAAAAGATATGTTTGTCAGTTCTAGAGAAAATTAACCTCAGGGGTCACAGCTCTTTTTCTGTTCCAATATATATCAGTATGTCCATCTCGAAAGGTCATCTAGTCTAGAGAAAGACCGAGGACTTCGAAGTCAAACATGATGGTGTCAAAGAGTAATTTTCAAAAGTTAAAAACATGGCTCTCATACAAAAGACCGAGGACTTCGAAGTCAAACATGATGGTGTCAAAGAGTAATTTTCAAAAGTTAAAAACATGGCTCTCATACAAATATAGAATGGACATATGTCAAAGATTTTATTGGACTCATTAATGAGGAGATCAATAAGATGGTAATGCTGGTTCAAAGAACATTTTGAGGACTGGCATATTTATAATCTATTATGAAAGGCAATTTGAAATAAATTTACTAAGTTATAGACAAAACTGGTTAATGTCCAAAGGACAATGAAACTGTAACTTTGGGACTATATTTTCTATTGCATAGAAAAATTACCATATAACTTCAATCTAAGCCCTTAATTAATAGTAAATGGTAATTGCACACAGATTGTCCCCTAGATAATTAAATACTTATTGAGTGATCCTGTCAACATCCCAAGAAGCGTTGGAAAGACATGCAACCCAATTTTTCAAGTTTTAAATAATGTATTTTAACAATAGCTAGGATACCTAGCTCTGCAATCTACTAAATTCTCTGGGACTCGGTTTCTTCATCTGTAAAATTGGGGTAATAATATCTATCGCGCCTGATAATTTTATTTTTTCTTGTTCCCAAACGAATGGAAACCAAGCAGGGATGACCCCTGGGTAGATGAAAGATAGAGTTGGGTGGCTTTTGCACTAGTGATTGAGATCAGAGACCTGGGAGCACCAAAGTGTGAGTCAGGAAATGGACCAAAGCCTGGATCACTGTATCTGAGGGCTGGAAGCCTAGAAGGGGAACTAAGTGAAAATGAGCAGGAGAAGTCATAAGGAAAAGAAACCCAGACTTAAAACTGGGAATATGTGTCAGCTGAAGTCACACACAAGTTTGGAGTTCAGAAAATAAAATGGTGGGAGAAAGGGGACCAGGGTGAATCTGAACCTGAGTCAGGGAAGGTAGCAGCTTTTGTTCTATTCAGTTTGGCCAGTAGTGTGGGATGGTCTCACCTTGGAGATGAGGGCCACCTGGAGACAATAAATGGTGTAAAGGTTAAGGAGAATTTATACTGGGCGACTTGTTTAGTATCTAAAAATAGCAGGTGCTTAATAAACGGTAGCCATTATACCTTTTACCTATTTTTCTCTCCACAGAGGTTGTAGGTGAGGTAGTTTTCTTTAAAGAGAACCATGAGAATGAAAGTCTCCATGATTTACTTGTTTAGTATAGAAGGTAATCATATTACTGATGAAAATGAGGTGGACATCTGTTAGTCTGGCCTGCTACGGCAGACAAGAAGACGTGCCTCTTGCATCTTCCTTCAAGAAAGAACTTGTTCATCAGCTGCCAGGAGTGCAGTCAGCTGACAGCCTCCAACCGCAATGTCTTCAGGGTCTGCCTCGGCACATAATTATGAAGCCCAGCTCTTTGGGCCAAGGCCCAGCCAAAGACTGAGCATAATGTGCCTGTAAAGTCCTGGCCCTTTCTGTTCAACAAAGGGATTCACTAACGGGCAGTCTTTGTTCAGCACTGCAGTCTGAGGCTCTCTCTGCCCCATTCTACTTTCTCCTCTATTTTTTCATAGGTGTCAGATCTGCATCAGGCTTTAGAGGTTTTCTCTGTTGCTTCTGTTTCCTCTTTCTTCCTTTTCCCCAAGTGTTAAACTCCCCCAGTAAACTTTTTGCGCTCCTCACTCTGTCTCACTGTTTGCTGCCCAGGGGACCTGAACTGACACAGTTGGTGCTGGAAGTGGCCTGAGAGAGCAGGAGAAAAGATGGAGATTGGTGACTGGTCACTCACCACTTGACTGGCACTGAGGACCTCATCCTGGGTAGTGTGTAGGATATGGAGAGTCCCTGGATTAATGTGTCTAATTGCTAAAACTTAGACTGGTGGTGATTTGGGAGAAGGTTCTGATGGAGGGGGAATGCTCTGGCTGTTGCAAGGATTTGAAAAGTCTGGAGTTGGGGTTTGGAGAGGGGAGGAGTTGTCAACACATGAGAAATCAATGTCTGTTTGCTATTAAGTTTCAATGACATCCTACAAAGAGATAATGAAAAACCGAGGGCAGTTAATAAACAATAGAAAAACAGGTATGCAGTCCAGAAGGCCTCTTTAGTAGTTTACAAAGCGACTCTTATCTCCTGCAGTGGGAGAGCAGGAAGAGCTGACGACTAAGCTCAAGATTTAATAGTTACATTCACTGACCTTCAAAGATGATTGAATCAGCTCAGCTGAGTCAGTCTACTATGCCAAGATCAGAGCCCTATCTGGGGCAACCTGGGATGCTGATACATGGAGTGAGGATATGTGGGTGGATGCTCCTGAAGAGTTTGGCTTCCCAGTGCCAAAGAAACCATATTAGGCCCAAGTTCGAGTCACTCATGCTAAACCCCACATCAGCGAACCAAAAGTTTACTCAGTTTCCATGCTTGGCAATCCCAGAAAAGAAGGCCCAGGTCAACTAATCAGCACTTGCCTGCTCAGCACAAGTAACCTGACCTGGCTCCAAGACTTCTCTTTCCTTCATATAAAGAAAGTAACCCTGCTTTAACCAATCAGCAAATTCCCAGCACAACTTCTTTGTTCCTGCTCACTTCAGTCTATAAAACCCTCTTGAATGGTACAGCTCTTTGGAGCTCCTTTCTATCTGCTAAGATTGGATGCTGTCTGATGCATGAATTGCTGAATAAAGCCAATAACGTCTTTAAAATTTACTCAGTTGAATTTTGTTCTTTAACACCAGACTCCTTTGACCCCTTCTGAGAGCCTTCTGAGGTGACCCACCCCTTCTGAGGTGACCCACCCCTTCCTATTAAAAGCTAGCATGCTCCCCGCTTCCAGTGTAGAAAGATACTGCGGAGTCTTCTCTTCCATTAGGCAACAGGCCCCCCACCCTCCTGTCTCAGGATTTGTCTCACTGTACCTCCTAGTTGCCAGGCCAATAACTAAGATCACGTGGCAGCATAACTTAGTTGGAGAAGCTCCAGGCCTGATAAAGAAGGAAAGGAACCATACCTCAGTGGAGATGCAAGACCTGCTGATCCTAAGCAAGATACAAGATCATTTGCCTCAAATAATGGTGTTTTAGAGTAATTGATCTCAAGGAGTATTTCTAATGATAATTAGATAATGGAACTAATTGCCTATCAATATTTCAACAAGTTTATGTCAATAAAGAAGAATACTGATCTTTCTAGTCTACATTGGGAGTTAAAGTGAGAGAGTATGGTCCTAGGTTATCCTAAAGAGGTTTGCAAATAGTCAAGATACAAAATGAGGGGGAGAAGGGGTAGAACACAGCCCTATGTTATGCCACTTAAAATCACTGACTTATCTATAAGGAGGCCATTTGGGCAGGCCCTCACTCTTACAATGTTGCTGCTACAGGGGCTCTAATAAGTATGAATAATCAGAGGTCTATACTGAGATTACTGAGTTGTCATGCATACCTGATAGTCAGTGATTAAGGGGACGTCAAATTAAACCTGCAAATAACTTGTTATTTTTAACATATGTCGACGAAAGTTATGAAAGAGTATATTAATAGCCACTCATGCCTATGTAAAGTATTGTCTGAACAATCTCATACATGAAGTTTGTCAAGTAGAAACAGATATTGAATTTAAATTGAGTTATCAGCAGACCAATATGTCTGTAGTTTGGAATTAGAGGATTGCGCATAAAAATAATTTGATACTATATGAAGAACTCCTACCAAGAACACAATTTCAGAGAGCTGAATAAATTTATAGGCAGTTGTCCTTGAATTTTAAAAGCTGAGCCAAGGAAGCTTTCTGGGTGTCAACTGAAATCCGAGCACACTTCTTCAATCTCATTCGCCAGATTCAAAATATGAATTCATCAGGTCCTCTAAACTATGTTCATTTGTGCTAACAGAGGCCTAAACTAGGGTCATGGTATACTGTAAGAATATCTTTCTTATATTTTCCTTACGTAACTTTTTTAACTTAAACATTTTTAAACTTATTATTTTACTTAAGCAATTTCTTAGGCAGGAAGAAGTATGAGATGAGGGTTAACTTTAATAAGATCATCCGAGGT